>NC_071576.1:13717227-13944727 GCF_024509145.1 Vidua macroura
TAGAAAGATTCTGGCTTTCCTATTATATGTAGTTTCATATCAGATTTTAAGCAAGGTACACTATCAGTATGCAGATTTTACATACACTTACTTGTGTGGGTTGACTTCACATATGTACAAATGTGAGACAAGCTGCAGACCTCCCAGGAATATCATTACAGAGAGTACTTTTGTAGAAAGACTCTGGCTTTGGTAAATAAGTAAATATACCAATGAAAAACTCAAGACACTTGAATAGTGTAAAATCAAGACTCTGAAACACTCCTCAGAGTTGTCTTTGATTTAACCATATTAATTTATAGTCCATTTATATTCACTCTTCGTCGAATTTGCAATTGTTCAACTCCAGTAAAATGCACAGACAGGTTTTAAAATTATTGCTGAACATATTAAGTGTAGAAGCCACATTTTTCTGGATAGCTGAGACATTTTCAGGGCTAAGCACAAGTGGTTCTGACCACTCAGTCTTGAGAAGGTTCCTGTTTGGGCTGTTACAGAATTCAAACCCCAATAAAATCCACATGTCAGTTAGGAGCTTATTTGCTCTTATAATTATATAGATAATATCTTCATTTTGCACAACTAGACATATTTGAAATTTTGTATGGAACAATATTTGTACAGTTATATATTTATTTTAGAATCACTATTTCATTTCTTTCCCCACTTCAAAATTCCTACCATTTAAATACTCAAAAGTAATAATTTGGAAAATTATGCAAAGCTAACAGCTAATAATGGTTGAAGGAAAGAGATCACAAGTTCCATTGGCTGACATTTGTATAAACTATTTGCAGAAAACTTGAGAAAAGCAACTCTGGCCATGGAAAGAAAGATGAGGTTATGAGTGATCTGTGAACAAGGAAAAGGTCCAATAAATTGGCTCACTTATTCACACTGAATAATTCAAACAGCTTGACTCAACACTAGACATACTCCTTACTCCTTTTAAAGGATTAAAATATTCATGGTTTCTTCTGTCAAATGCCATTATCACTCTGTAATGTCAGGAGCAATGGTTATCTTCCCAGGGCTGTACAAGGCTTGGACGTGGGTCAGCAGCTCCAGTTGTGGAAGCTGCCTGGCAAACACTGCTTCTGCCTGTGGTCTCAAATTCAAATCTGTGTGTCCTGCTGGTCCTAGCAAAGGCAAGTTCAAACACTATCTCCATCTTTATGCCCAGCTTCTAGTGCCACATAAGAACTGTCAGGCTCTGCTGCCTGACAGCAGTGTGTAGTGATAGCTCAGAAAGAAGGACATCTACTTCCAATCATAATTGTAACAAGATCACTTTAGACAATATCCTTACCTCAGCTCAAGAACAAATTCCCCTTTCCCTCTTTCCAAAGCTGGGCACACGAAGCCAAATGGGACCAAGTGATGACAAGGGAAGAGGGGTGCTGAACTGTAAGTATTTTGTGTCAGAGAAAGCCACTACAATGGCTTACATCAACTTCATTAAAGCAGCTATTGGCATCTCTCCTCAAAATAAAAATACAGGGGACAAGGAGCTAATGTGCCGGAGCACATTCCCAACTACAAGCTTTCAAAGATACTCAGAAGACAGCTTTTCTTTAACTGTATCAACATTCCAGTCTACTTCAACTCATGTTTTGCAAGATGGACACACTTTATAAATTCTTTAAGGATTCTCTGTGCATTTGGTAAATTCCTCTTTAATACGATCCAACCTGTTCAGTTTTTCAGTAGATTTTTTTTCCCCTTTCTTTTAAAGACATCTTAATTAGTCTAATCCTGACTGGTCTCTTTCCAATGTTCCTGTTGGCACAGTAGGATTTCAATTAACATTCTGCTTTAGCACTGCAAATGCCCTTGCTCAGATTTTTTTTTTAATGTGCTATTTTGGATGCCATCTCTGTTCTCTTTTCTTCCTCAAAAATTGTTCAGCTTCTAAAAGGTTTTGGAAGCAGAGGTTGTTCTGTCAATTTGTGCTTTCTGAGCTTATCAAGAAATAGCCCACCATTAATTTATATATTTTTCCGTACTTGAGGGTTATAGTCCTTGTATGTTCTACCACATCACTCATCCCCCTTTCAATCCCTTCTGGTTTCAAACCAGCAAGTTCATGCTTTTTGTCCTCAGCTTCAAGGCTCTTCAAAACTCCACCCTTCTTTATTTGTCTGTTCTTGTCTCTAATTGCATTTCTCTTTCTCTTTTTCACACACACATACACACACACACACTCTTCCTTCAAATCCACCAACAATAACAATCTTCTCTGCTGTTTGTCAGCTTCTCTCACACACAGCTCCACCCTGCCCCTCACACATGGAGTGCCCTCCCTGAACTAAGCTGTCAGGCAATTGTCCTCGCTTCTTTGAAATCTATCCTTAAAAATCCACCTCTGCTGCAACGTCTAAAATAAATCAGCTAATTAATGATGGTTATTTTGAGGGGCAGATGGAATAGCTGACATTTAATTTACAATAATAATTTTTTAAAAATCAAAAAAAACCCTTTTGTGCAAGTGTGAGTAACTATCTTAATCTGTTTTAGACTGCTCTTCCAAAGGGACAGCAATATGGATGGAGCAGTGCCTAGATCCTGCAGCCTGTGCACATCATCCCTGACTGATTTTAGATCATGGGAAACTTTCTCTTTCTCTACTCTTTACCTGTTTTGCATGTTTAAACTATAAACTCTGCAGGATAGCAACTGTGGATATGTCTACTCTGCATACCATGTAGTAGCTGATAATATTTAAGTGGAATAGGAGAGAGAAGTCCCAGCAGTGTGGACTTAATTTGCTCAAAAGGTATTCTGAATTATGCAATACATATCCACAGCAATTAACACAATGACAAAATTAGCTTCATTGAATTATCTTGGAAATGCATAACTCAAATAAAAATAACAGTGCAGTGCTAAGCACCTTACTACTACTGCAAATACAATACAACCATACTTCTGTTTAACCTGCAAGCCTGTTAACCACAACCATTTAAACATGTGGGCTTGACTTCAAAGACACTGCTACCAAAAGTATCCATTTATGTCCACTATATTTAAAATTGCTTACAGGCAAACAAATTCTTGCTGTGAATCTAAATCTGCAAATTTCAGTTCCAATTGAGACCTCTGTAAAATTCTGCTACTTTAATACAACAGGAAACCTCATCTATTAGGCTAGAAACAGAGACACACAACTGCAGCTAACCACTCTTTTTCATTGCTCTTGGCTACAGAAATTGGCACACCTTAACCACATGGGCCCAATAAACCAATCAGACCTTTCTGTGCTTACTCATCTTCTCAGGAAAGCTAGCTTACTAGCTTACGTTTGTGGTACATCAGTTTTCAGTCACTGAAAGGAGTGCAAAATATTTACAGGTTGACAAATTTGTTGCAGAACTTAGCTATTTAGAGAATGGCAGATGAAAAACAGTGGTAAACAGGATTGTTGCCACTATAAAACTACTTCAAATTGGAACATATAATCAAGATAGCAATCTGCAGCAAGTGGACGAAAGTGTTCAGCTGTTCCAAAAGATACAGTTAAGTACAAAATACCTAGTAAGAAAAAGTTCATTTCCCCCCTTATATAGTGGCTGAATAGTGCTGCTGCTTTGTGTCTTCTTATTAAGTTCCTCTGCTTCCAAAATCTCCATTAGAAACTGTGAAAATAATAATAAATAAAATTAAAAAAAAATCCAGGAACATGATACATTTTCAATTCTGCAGTCTTATGGGAAAGCAACCCAAACCATCCTCCCCTTGGTCACCGAATGCTGACGTGAATTTTCAAGATTTCACAAGAGATAGGTACAACCATATGGAGACATAAGCATCACCTGAAGAGCCTAAAGGGTCTTCCTACTCCAATTCCACACAGTGTGACCCTGTTCACAGATAGCCATTTCATGGCTGCATCAGGATTTTCCACTCCAGGGTAAGCCCAGTCATCTGCTATTTAACACCTTCTCATGAGTTTTCATCCAGAGGAACCTCACCCATGAGTTTTGGGATAAAAGGGAGCACTGCAGGAAACACCCAAGTAAGTTTGCCAGGGTGGAGGAGGAAGCTAATCTTTCAATTACTATTTGCTCTGTACAGGGATCAAGTGAACATAATTTGTGCCAAACAGCTCAGACTGACATAGTGCACAAAGTCACAGTTAATCTGGTATCATCATCCTGCAATACCACTGGGTTATTAGTTTTACCTATCAGGAAAATATCAATGTCTTATCATTTCCTTGAGAAAACACATGAAATGAGACGTTTACACACCTTATATTTTGAGCACACTAATCTGTGCATATATTTTTTCTTTTTTTTTTTTTTCATTATTTTTGACAGGTAGGGGAAGAATACAGAGCTGGTAATGGTAAGGAAAGGAAATGTGTGAGATTTTCTTTTGAGCATAATTCTTCAGTACATTAAATGAGACTAACAAAAGAGAAATTAAACATAATACCGTGCCATAGTACTATGACATAAGTGTCAACTTAGAATTTTAAATACAATGATAAGAGTCTTCTAATAATTATATAGGTGGCAAACAAGGCTTTAGGGCAAACATATGTGGCAAAAAATTACTAATGGCATTCTAACAGAAAATCAGCTATGACCGACCCCTCCTATGCATCATATTCTGGTAAGATCAGCTTGGTGGAAAGGTTAAGAGCAGTTAAACACTGACCCATCCCTCCCTAGTCTTTTCCATATTCATAGGAAACTATCATCCATATTCATGCAACAAGATAAGTACCTTGAACATGCAGAGGTTAAAAAAAAATTCTTTACAATCTTATTCAGTGCCATGACACTAATTCCCAGAGCATGGATCAGGACATAAATTAGTATGTCTGTAATGGGCGGGATGGGTGAACAGAAAGCATAGAGCAGCCCCTGGGTGACACTTAAACATTGAAAATATACATTCTGAAATCCTGCAACAAATCCACAACTCTTGGACATAGGTAGACCACAATGATTTCACAATATGACACATAAAGTGTCTGCCTTTGCACAGATCCACCTGCATACCTGTAAATACATGGATATCTGGAACCTGAATTTCCAGCCCTCACAGGTAAGTGGCATGAAAGGCCCAAGGTTGTGAAATCTTAGCCCAGTGCCCTCAAACAACAACAGAATCAAAAGGCACATTCTGTTCTCACTGTAAAACTCGTGTTACTGCTACATTTTTTTTACAAGAGAACTATCTAATAAAATCATAGAGTTTTATGTACATCTTCTTTTGGTCTTTACACTTCTGGTGTGTAACACTGAATGCATTTGAAGAGGAACAAGGCTCAGAAACACCTGGTCCTTTTGCAGAACTTACTTTCCATGCATATAATTTTGTCTTTTCTGTGAATTAAAAAAAATTTTAATTGCCTAATGTTAATTTTATAGTTGTATTTTTTTATTTCTTTATATTTCTTTTGCCCTACATTTTTTGCAAGTGAAAAATATATCCAATTAACTGGTCCTCCCCCACAAAAAGAACTTCTTTTCCTGCCTACAGAAACAGAAAATAATGAACCTCGCTAGAATAATATATTCATATAGTAAATGCTAGTTTCACTCCTTGCCCATTTCTTTTTACAGGAAAAAGTTACCTTCTTTCTTTCCATTCCTACAGTATCAGCTCCTTCAGTGCATTTCAGTAGGCAAAATGGCTCAGTTTCTTTTGCCATTCTACTCATCATTATTATCATAAGGGTGGCAAAGCAATAAGGGAGGCTAGATGGTTAAACTAATAGCTTTTTACTGTACTTATTAGGTGTAGATTTATACAACATCTTTGCAAGCATTCATTTACTGATTTTTAAATGGAGATTCTATCTTCCAGGATTCAGTCATAGAAGCACTGGAACTTTGCTGAGGCAGAGATCTGAAACCTTGTATTTATCCAGAGCACATGGAGGTACCGCAGCCTCAAGTGACTAAAAAATAAATTAATTTAAAAAGGGAGGGAGGAGACAGGTGACCTTGAATGCTGATAGGGTGGAGGGGCTCCCTGCCACTGCATCTGAGCCCCAGCACTGCCATCCACGCCCAGTGCTCACAGAGGCAAGGACACACCCATGGCCCGGGCCAGGCTTCAGGGGAGATGATGGGAAGAGGGTGGCTGAGGCCCTGGCAGCACAAGGCCCATAAATTGTCTCTGAAGATTAAATGGTTCCCTTAAAAACTCCTCTCCTGTTTGTGATACACAGCTAGGCTGGAGGGCCCCCTCTAATTCCCAGCCACTGGTGTTACAACAACACTTGTGAGCCTCTGCTGCTGCCACAGCAGCCTTTCATTTCCCTGCCTCACACTCCTTTCTCTCTTCAAGGATAGCTGTAATGTCTAAGCACCTTGCTGCCTTTAATGGATTGGCTATTTATGATGCCCTCCTGAAGCGAGGGAATGATTCTGTTCCAGAGAGGTGAGAGCTGCCTGAGCTGCTCCTTCACAGCCCCTCAGCTCAGCCAGTCTGACTTCAGAGCAGGAGAGTTTCTTCCCAGCTTTGGACTGGTGTGCTTTGCACCTGAAGCAAATGTGTTTCCCAGCTATGCTGCAGAGACCAGGCTGCACGGGGGAAAGACAAGGCAGCCAAAACTCAACAAGCAAGTAAAGCTCAAACCAATTCTGTGGCTCCTGAATTCACATTAGGAGTTTTACAATTTTCTCATCTTAGATCTTAAAAAGACAGGTAGAAGAAAAATATTAATATCTGTTATAATACTGTGCATTGTCTAATTTGCCACTTTAGTTTGTATGAGTTGCTGAGTTTCATAAAGAGCACTGAGAAAGTTTATAAATATGTAAGTAAATATTTACTTCCCTTGAGAAACACTTTTTGTCACTAACTGCTGCAAAGGGAGTTTATTATTGATGAAATCAGCTGTCCTGAATGTTCTAATTTAATAGGAGAGCACACAAAAAAGTCCTGGTTTTTATCTGTTATATAAAGGAAATTCTGAGTCTTTTAAAATTTCATAGATTTCTTTTGATGAGGAAGAAACCAGGCAAAAGTAAATGCTGATTAAAAAAATATAATCTTTAAATAATTTGATTTCATCTTTGATTCTATAGCAATTTTTTTTTGCTTATTTGTTAGCACTAAAACTTCACTGTGAAGTAGGTCACTGATAGAAGAATTAGCAGATGATATTGCAGCTAATAAAAACTCTAGGAGAAAATAATTTGGAAAGAGACTTGGCTTTTAAAATTCAGGATCTCTTTCTAACTAAATACCTATGTGAGAACCTGTTATCCAGAGTTGTCTTTAGATAATAAAACTAAATGAGAGCCATGGTGAAGGCACACTGTAATGAGAACTGGCTATTTAGCATGATAGTCTAGGGTATTTTTCCTACCTGGCACGTTGGAAGGGTGTGTAGAGAGATCTGAGACAGTGGATCACTATCAGCAGTACAGTGAGGTGACACCGTGTTACCTACTGAGACTAAGCTGCCCTATTTTTGTGCAGTATTCAACCACCCCATGCAAAGCACTGCGCTGTTCCAGGTCACTCATGCCCAGCTCCTGTGTGGTTGCCACCTCGAAATGCTGGCTGTGCAGATTCATGATTGCTGCTAAATGTTGTTACAGATTGCTAAAGCTGAAACACATTTTATATGCATAATTTTTAGCCTTATCTCACCTGAAGAGAGTATTTGACCCTTGTTTTACCCACTATATACACTTTGTGACCTCCTCTCTGGACAGATCAAATGGAACATAGAAGCAATGTCGGTGGCAGAAGCTTGTTTGTGCAGAGAGGAGAAGATAACTGCAGAGAATCCCAAAAGGGAGTATTATATGAAGCAGAGGAGAACAGCAGTTTGTTAGATGGGTCCTAGAACATCTGCCCATTTAGCAGGTCAGAATTTGTTGATTAGAAGTCCTTCAACAACTATTGTATAGTTTAAATATTTTTAAGAGAGTCTACCTGCAGAATTCCACAGGTCTATAAGGAAATTATGCAGAGAAATTATCTAGCACACTTTGTGCTCTCTTAGCAAAAGCATGGGGAATCTCCTCTCAGCAGCCTGAGCTATGCAATGTGGAAAAGCTAAGTAGACACACTGAAAATAGAGCAGTAGTTTAGGTTAAAATATATATTACTGCCTGAGATTGCTCATTTTTCTGTATTTACCTTATTGTTTCCATTTGTCAATGTATCTACAATCTATTCTTTGTGACCCTGGCACATTACAAGGGAGCAGTTCTTCCACTAATCTACAGGAATGCTTCAGTTCTTTGACAATAAGAATTATGGAGCCTTTTGCTCAAGTGAATCAGGGACTTCGGGATTCATGTAGATTTAATGCTTCTCAGAGAAGTTGTACTACATAGGCTTACTTGTCCCGGGATTCTGAGAGCCTTTTAAAAGCCTCTTTTGGATAATAACACGCCAAATCATCTTCCTTTCTGTTTGCCCCTGAAACTTCCAGTTTTCCACTTGACTCCCAAAGTTCAGTATAAGACACAAGGTTTTAACCTTGTTTGCTACCTTTCCTCCTGAAAAGGCCTCAGTCTGGGCCACAGGCTGGGGGCTCTTTTTCTTCTTGATCTCTTGTTCAGCATGGCTGCAGAGGAAGCATGCTTTAGCAAAGTGCCCCTTTGCCCATAGTAGGGAATTTATCAGCAAATGTGGATCCCAGCCTTGCCAGATATCCCAGCTTCCATGGACAGTATAGTCTATTGACAGAACACTCCTGCCAGGGAAGGCAAGGACTTTTGGCTTCTGAGTCTATGAGGTCTGAACATCAGCTCCGAAGTCCATATGTGCCCTGATCCCCACCTACATTATCTTTTATTCTAGAGCTCTTTAGTCCTGTAAATAACAAAGCTCAGTCTGATTTTTACCAAAATCTGCTTTGTGCCTTTTTTAGGATTACATTTTTTTAAAAGTCCCACCACCCTCATCTCTTGTAATCAATAGAATGGGATCAATATCTAAGGGTCAAGACCTTTTCTTTTTCCTGTGGCTAAGCTTTTTCCAGTCTTGCATTTTAAATAAAACCTGTATTCCCAGTCATCTGTAAAAAGGATAGGAGGAAAAAAGACAGCTGATTAGTGCCTCTCTTTTAGGTCTTAGGGTAATGGCTGCTTTTACCTTTCTAGTTTAATTCAGCACATTTACAAAGCATTAAATCTGTCAGTGTGGCATTAACTTCTATCATGTGCATATTAATAGGAATAGTAATCAAAACATCAAGAGAGTTTGGGTGTTAAAACTGGTAATATTTTCTTTAAGTGCTAGTACACATTTGGCTTGGAAGGTGCTCAATATTGCTAGGGATTTTTAAAGTAAGATTTATCTCCTATCTATATAGAAATGTTTTGTGGTAAATCTGCTCATTTTTACCCCAAAGGGCATGACTTTGTCATCATGCTGATGTTTTCGTGGAACATATTTGTAAAACACAATTCCTAACTTTTCTTGCTTACATTAAGAAGAATGCTGATTAAGTGGAATCAGCATGTAAGAAAATATTTAGCAGCTGTTCTCTTATTGAAAAATCATAAATACATGGAAAAATAATCACACATACATTTTATGCCAATTAGCAAATACTTCTTTTAATTAAATCATATTGAACATTACAGCATAGTCTTAATATTACTAAAATCCATATAAAATATAGGCATAGTGGAAGGAGAGAGAAAACATCTCCATTAATATATTAAGAAGGTTTTGTTAATAAGCCAGCTGAATGGGTTCAAGGGCTTCCTGTTTTATGTGATTTTTTATCATTTTACCTATATATATTTATATAATTCCAGCGCTCTCATTAAAAAAAAAAAAAAAAAAAGAAAAAAAAAGCTGCTTCCACTTTAAACAGCACAAAGGATAGGAAAAACTACTGCCTTACTACAAATTATTTGCAGCTTCAGTGTTGCCAACATATAACAGCTGTAAATCAAGGATCTATTTTGAAATATCTTAAATCAGTTTTTACAAATCAACACTCTTAGTAACAACTTTCAAAGAATAAAAGAATACAGCCTTGGGAATTCATATTTATGGTTGAGGGTAAGTATGAATTATCTATTTC
The DNA here is from genome assembly GCF_024509145.1 of Vidua macroura. NCBI lineage: Eukaryota > Metazoa > Chordata > Aves > Passeriformes > Viduidae > Vidua > Vidua macroura. The sequence goes on from NC_071576.1 coordinate 13,727,249, forward strand.
ACTTATATTGCAAAGTATTCAACGGTCCAAAATAGTATAAATTTATCCGTATTCACTTTTTATTAGGAAAGAGGTGCAAAACCATGCAGGTTTTAATGATGTAGATAATAATAATCAGGAAAAGAAATGCTCCCCAGTGAGGATGAAAGGAATGCTTGCTACCTTCTCAGAGGTTCAGCACTGTATCTTTGGGAAAAGAAGTATACAGGCAAGAACATTGTTCTGGAACACAGTAAAGCAGTTCACTGTCTTTGTCAATTGCAAACTAAAAGCCTTTGCTCTTCCCTCCTCTCATATCTAATCATTTTTGCCTTGCACACACCACCTACACACCTAACACTTCACTGACAATGGTTTGCCTTTCCCTGCTACCCCGCAAACACAATGGAAAGTTAATTGAATGTTTTATGCTTTAGCAATATCAAAGAAATGAAAAGAACGCAGGTTTCAACTGTATTTCAATAATAAGTGCATTAATTTTTACCTTTTAACTGACACTTGTACTAATTTCCTTAAATGCTCTTTTTTACTCTTTTTTGATCTGTCTGGCTTTGTCGGGTCTGATGATGAGGGCTTACTTCAAATGCAAAAAGATTAGCTCTCTTTCCTTTAATAGCACAATTACAGCTTGTGTGATGTCTAAATCATGAAAGATATCAGGGACAGACTTCTAAAGTCGCATCAGTTTATTAAAAAAATGGTACTAATCATTTTAATATCAAAATTACTCTCATTTCCTAGTGGCATTTAGGAATTGTTGGGCACAAATACACATATAGACAAAGATTACAAAGATTAGTAGCCATTTATTTCTAATTTGATTTAGATGATTGTTATAAATAACACAATGAAATTAAAAGGCTCTGTGTTACATTTTCACCTCTACCCAAGATGTTGTTCAGGCACTAAAAGAATATTGCCACATCAAAGCAAGAACCAAGAGATCTGGTTCAACATTTTAAGATATGCCAGAATCTACATCTCATTTTTGGATTTAGTTCAACATGGGACTTAGCACTGAACACGAAAGAATAAATGTGTCTTCTGTAAAGATATGTAATACATTTAATCCCATCAATGCTTAGTCTACTTTTTAAATCCTGGATTTAATATACTTTACCAAGAGAGGGCAAGATTAAGATACCCTTCCTCATACTGGATCACACCTACCTCCTCAAGATTACCATTAGTTATATTACGACAGCAAGAAAAGTCCCTGTTCAAGATGTGGGTCTGCAAATGATGAAATAGAATACGAATCTAAAGGTAGAAGGAAGATTTAGCTTACACTCCAAACTGGCTTTGAATCACACCCATTCATGTAATGGTCATGGCTGGCTAAGACGAAGAGGGCTAGCAAAATTTGGACAAGGTAGCAGCTATCTTCTTCAAGAATATTCCCTAAAATACTGCATTTCTGCATTAAAGACTTATAAGCAATACTAATGCCCTAAAACATCAACATAACATGTTGGCTAAGGCAGGTGAAAGAAGAAGATTGTTGCAGTGATCTTTTTCAAATATTTTAGGATGTTGTGGCTATTAAACAGTAGTTGCAAAGGAGAATTTGATAGTTGAATACAGGAGTGAAAATACAAATTGCTTTAGAAAGAGCAAGTACTAGCTTTGATAAATTTTAAGTTCATAACAGATAAAGTGGAACAGTTTGACCCATTGTCAGTCTATTTTAAGATGAACATTTGTTAAATTCTAATGAAAAAATGTAGCACTTAAACTTTGGCAGAAGGACAATTAGTTTTTTTTCCCTGAATTGAATAAAATCACATGGCACTGATTTTTACTTTAACTACAAGCAATAAATATGAACTGCAACAGACTCTAACAGCTACTGGCCATATCTACGTGGATACAAGCAAAGTTCACTTCAATTTCAAGCACACAAAATTTATGTCTACACCATATAGCTTATCATGCATTAAGCCTGTACATGCAAGAGCCGATTTTCTAGTGTTAAGAACAACTTGCACCTTTTTGATGTGCAGGGCTATAATCAGCCCAGCCAATCAATGCTGCCTCCACCAAGAAGCAAGAAAAAGGCTGAGCAGCTATTATACACCATCAGCTAACTCCTGAACACTTCAGGCAGTTGAGCCTGACAATTTTAGTTTAATTTACATTAAAACATATACCTTCTGCCACTTTTCTGCCACATGCATTAGGATTATTTTATTGTTTTGAATTTTCAGAGATTGCTAGTGAATCATGGTGGTTGGGGAGACACTGTGCCTCCAGAAGAGAATTGAGAAAGTTTATAGGGAAACTAGCTCCCAATTTCCCTACTCACAGTCAGTAGATTTACACTTTACTATAATTAGAATGAGCAGTAAGCTGTCATCAATCAGTAGATGCTCTATGGATCTGTCCATGGAGAGAAGATTTTGGAAGTGGATAAACTTTGCATTCCTAGGCTCTGCTTTGAATATGTCAATTAAAGAAAAAATAACAAAGACAGGCAGACCAAAAAGAAACACCAGAGTTCTGGAAAACCTCTGGAAGAAAAGTTGATAGTGTCATATATAAGACTGAACAAAGTGGGGAGGAGGTTGTCTGCACAAGTTTCACTCTTGTGACTAAATTTTTCACAAACTAAAATTATTAGAGGTTGCACCTGTTCAGGACCTTTAGCACTGACACAGCACACTGTGGCATGTACAATGTGAATTCTTATCGTGGATGCTGGCTCACTATCTTACGGCATAGGCTCCCACATTCTAGTTTTAGGCTGGCTGGACACAGAATACAATACTTTTGTCACTTTGTCAGGCTTGAAAGTGAACACGTTGTCCAGGTGGAGCTAGCTAGACTGTTGCTGGCCAAAATGATTTTGTTTTCTCCCCAATAGATTTCTCAAAATCATCCACTGATAACCATCATATATATTCCCATTCCAGCACATCAGGGCCAGGTTAGGCAATGCAAAGCTGCAGAAATGGTCTCTTTAATAACTGAGATGTATATGCTTGAGAATAACAAGATGAATATTTTATGTTGTTGTTTATTTGAATTTCATTTTATCTTTTAAATACATTAAATTCTTACTACTTTAAAATGATGACTGGGGGGAAAAGTTTTGCCATCATAAGTTTAGTAAAAAATAATAAAAATTTGCAAAATATTTTCCTATTATTTTAAAAATTAATAACAATAGATGGGAAAAAATTGCCCAGAAATAAGAACAAACTTTTTAATTGTTTTAATTAATAAACTTAGTAGAAAATGAAGATTTTTTTTTTTCAGAATTTCCAGAAGACAAATTTTAAGAGAGAGGCCAGAGCATAAATGAGTTCTATAATGAAAATTTTGACAGGAGTGTAATCAGCTCTTACTAGAATCTTTTGCACTGTATTATGGTAATTGTGATGAAATATATGGGCAGAAGTCTCTTTTACCTTTTGTATGTCCGTGCTTCTCCACATATACTTCTGCCATTAGGATCCAGACTGCTTTTCCCTCTCTTGCCAAGCTTATTGAATTTCTATCTGTCTACATCATCTACAATTTCCTGCTGAATTAATCTCTTGTAGCCTACTTCTTGAACCTATTAAATCAGATTTTCAGTCTGTACTCCACTGAAACTTAACTGAAACTTCTCTTAAAGGTAGTTATTTTCTTCTAGTCAAATTCCAGGGTCTGAATCTTAGATTTCCCTGTGACATCTCAACAGGTTTTCACATAACCTGCCATCCTTTCTCTATGAAATCTTGTCCTCATAAGCTGAGGGTTTTTTTCCATTTTAAATTATCTTTCTGTTCCTCTATCTCTCTCTAAACAATGCCTTCAATGTCTCAGTGCACACTCCTCATCTCTATCCACTGCCTCCAGCATGTGTCTAATACAGAAGGTAACATAGGGCCTTTTGTTACTATCTTTTCTACAATGTAATCTATAAGAAAAAAGCAAGTATTTACAGTGTAGTAACTATGAAGATAAGAAGAAATCAAAGGTATGGTAGATAAGATGGTTTAACTGCTTAAAAAAAAAAAAAAAATTAAATGTGCAAACTATTCCAATGACAATAATGAAAAAAGTAAACATAAGGCAAATTTATCCTCTTTCTAAGCTCCGGGGAAGGAAATAATGCAACTTTAATTGTGTCTTGTTGAAATTGTCCATTTGGATGGCTAACCCTCTTCTGACATGGTTGGTTTTTATATTAATAACTGTTCCAAATGATGTCTTTTCCTATTACACTGACATTCTGTCAGCAGTTTGTGCCTGATGAAAAAAGTGAGGCTCTGGAACAAAACAGTCTTGGCAAAATGGAGAACGTGATATTTGGCATCATCCATGTTACTTTCTCATAAACATCTTCAAAGAATATATTTTAATTCTTTGAATTTTTTTCATTCTTAGAATTCACATTCTAAAGTCACTGTTTTCTTTCAGTCTATATTTGTTAAAGGAACAGAAGAGTCATCTACTCTAAAATGGCATTACTTTTCCAAGTAGAGGTGTCAAAATATTTGGTGTATATGATCTGGCATTCTAGATATTACTGGTGGCTGTGCGCTGGGTTGACCTTGGCTGGATGCCTTGCTGGTTGCCCACCAAGCTTCTCTATCACTCCCCTTCTTAGCAGGAGAGGCAGGGAAAAATAAGAATGGAAACAACTCTTGCTGGTCAAGATAAACACAGTTTAACCAAACAAGAGAAAAGACTGAGAATGCAGAAGCAAAGAAAACAACAAAAAAATTTTAATCTACTTCCAGAAAGCAAGGTATGTCCAGCAACTTTCTGGGAAGCAGGTCTTCAGTATATGTGGTGCTTGCTCCAGAACACAAATTTCATAAATAACAATGCCCCCCTCTTCTCCTCCTCCTTATTAGCCTTTATTGCTGAGCAGACACCATTTTGTATGGAGTATCCCTTTGATCAGTCTGGTTCAGCTGTCCAGACTGTCACCTCCCAAGATCTTTCCCATTCTTAGACTGCTGGAAGAGGGGGTCAAGAGTTGGGGTTGGAATTTTGGAGAGACAGCATGGATGCTGATGGAGCACTCCTCAGCAGTAGCCAGAACACTGCTGTGTTACCACTTTTTGTGTACCAGTGCAAAGCACAGCACTGTGAGCACTGCTATGGGGAAAAATAACTGCACCTCAGCCAGGCCCAATACTCAAGGCTAGAGGTTTGCTCTTCTTTTGGATGGCTTGCATTGGATGTCTTTCTGCATGGAGTAAAGGGTCATATATATATATATATATATATATGTATATATATATATATATACATGACTTTTTTTAAGGTTTCTAGGGTGGTTTTGTCAATTTTGGATCAAAACAGCTGCTACAACAGATAAAAATAGATGAGACCCAATCACATAGCAATGACACTGACTCTACTCAGATTAAATGCAAGAAGAGGAGGTCAATTTTTTTTAATTGCAAGTGGCTAATTCACTGATTACTAAAAACTGTTCATGAATAATTTATATCTCAAATATTAAACTATGTATGGGATGAGTTACTGGCGAGACTACAAAACCACAAACCTGCAACTCTTCCTTCCTATAAAGCCTATCGGAAGACTTGACCTGTGTAACTTGCACTATTTTATTTGTTTTGAGGATTGATCCTAGAGTTATCTGAGTCATTTGTATAACTTTATTGGATAAAAGTATTCTGCAGTTTTAAGAAGCAATGGTGATTTCCAAAATGAACCAATTAAAAAAAAATTAAATCTCATGGGCCAAATTTCTCATTACGGCCTTTTATCATTATTTTGCTTATACATTGTGATGTGTGGGAGGATTCATCCCAGTTTGAAACAAGCCATGACAATAGGAAAAGAGTGAGAAGATAAAGGTTCAAGAGATGAATTTCACTATTAGATTCTTCATCAAAAACAACAAATATAAACACAATGCTCAATTAAATTTTGTTTAACCTTTTGTTTCCTAGCACATCACAAACATTTTCATCCCTTACTCCGCACCTGGAAGCCACAATATGTGTGTATTAGCAGTTCCATTTTATAACCAAGAAATTAATGCACGTTGAAGACTAGGATTTTATAAACTAAGGCCTCCAGTTTGGGCAAATGAAGGTATGAGTACTACAAAATTATGATAAATGAAACTGCAAATCATCAGCTTCTGAAGACCTAGCAAACAAGCTCTCCTCAAATTTACCAAGTGAGACCAGTGAGCTTTTTTTGAAAAAATTCCATCCTGAACAGCTTAGTGGACCTCGGAGCTGCATCTTACTGATGCCTAAACCTTGTTTCCATTTCCTATATAGGTTTTTGGGGAGATCTGGATAATGAGGCTAAATGTTGCCTGGATGCTAAAGATGATCCCCGCTTCTCTCTTCTGCACAGGACGGATGTGGAGGTTTCTGCTGTGGCAAAGAAGCCCAGGATGGCCCACAGACCACCCAGACTGATCCAGTGTAGGATGTATTCCAACCTGGACATTGGCAAACGCTAGTCCCTGGCACCCCAGCAGCGCAAGATGAGGCTCTGTCGTGTCACTTCCTGCAGAAGCCCTGCTCCAACTCCCGTGCGACACCTGGGACCAAGGCTCGGGCTGATCTAAGGCGAAGAGTGCCACCTACTGAACCACCTGCACGAGCTCGCAGCTCCCGCGGCTCCAGGGAGCGCTGCTCCATGGGGAGAGCCTGGACACCGCTGAACCTAAGTGCTGGCCACAAATTTGAGCTGGAAAACAAACTCACATCATCGCACTGAAATGAAGTAAAAAGATAGGGATGGATCACCAAGCAGATGTTGCTAAGTGTTAGCAGGCACTGTCTTGCATATGGCAGTGCACAAGAAAATAATGTCTTTTAAATGTCTATTAATGTCTATTTTTATATATGCATTTATATTTATAATATATAAATGTATATTTAAATTTCTATTTCGATGTCTATTAAATACACTGAATTTTGATAGTCACTCAACTAGAGAAAGGCTAGAGTGAGCTTTCAACCATTTACCAATAGGGTTGCTGAAGCTCATCAGAGAGAGGACACAGTAGTTAATTATGTGAAAGTAAAATGCAGAGCTTAAGGACCTCCTGTTTAAAAATACTTTTCTTTCCAGTACTCTTATGGATGCTTTTGTTTTAATCTTGGGACCCATCTGTCTATCTACACAATTTCATATCTATTATGCAGCTGCTTAGCTTGCACTGCTGCAATACTTCCTCAGTATGTCCTGTTTTATTTATAACCACAATTAAAATCACCTGAAACTGACATTTTTCATGTAGAATCCATTATGTGGCAGAGTGCCAAGTTTACACCAATACCTAAAAATATGTGCAATACTTCTTTGGAAAACCTTACTTTTCAGCCCCGCTCAACTTCTGAAGTAAAATGGAATTTAGATCTTTATATTTCAATTTTCAATCTCAAACATTTTCAAAAACACTATAAAAAAAGAAAAAAACAAAACACAAAAACAGAATTTAAATGGTTAAACCTTTTATTATTCACATTGCATTCATAGTAAATTGTGTAATAGTTTTCATGTCTTAATTACTTAAATTTTATATTGAGCTATAGTGATATTATCTCTCTTTTTGTCTCCACACAATTGTATTTTATAATAGCTTTTATTAGGGCCTACATGAATAGAATGTAAAATTAACACATCATTTCTGTTACTTCTGCAGTTCAGAAAAGAGAGTGCTTTTCTGATATTTGGTGGGAAAAGTGCTTTCCTTTGTGTTTTATGACATATAGCAATTTGTATTAGTTAGGGACAGATTTTGAGCAGCAAAGTAACTAAGAGGAGTACAGGGCACTTCTGTCACTTCTAGTGACTCCACCTCAGCCTGAAAGTGGGTACAATGCCCAGCATAAAATGGAATATTCCCCCTAGAATAGCTTGATCTTCTTCTCATTGAAATAAAAGGCAAAACTTCCACTGGCTTCCACAAGAGAAATATTGGAGTAGCAGACACATAAGCTAATGGTGTGTTTATACAATCTGCCTACCTGCCTTTGAAAGCAAGGTCAGCTCACAAGCTCTGCCTCCTCTGCCAGCAGTGCATACCTTGCTACCATCACAAGGCCCTCCATGGTCTGGGGTTGCTCCTTGCATTTGGGGTGCCTCCTTGAAACCTGACTACCAAGCCATTTCCTTCACCTTTATGAAATCCTTCCTAAAATCTCCCTTCTGTCAGCACACCTACACTCAATCTGTGTGTAGGATGTGCAAATAAATTTAAATAAATATTTGTTTTCAATTGTTAACATAAATAGCAAGGTATGCACATCCAGGGCTTAGACACACAAACAAGATCCCACAAGGTAACAAGTTTCTGTTGAGCTGCAAGAATTGCCTGGATGCACACTGTTCCCCCCACAGCATTGCAAGGTGAGTCAAGTCAGCCTCACACACCTGCACAGTGGGCTGAGCCCACCCCAATTACTGTGCATTTGTTGGAGACTGAGAGGACACACGTGGGCACTACCATGCATCAGCTGGTACTTGGTAACCCTTTGGTACAACTTGTTCATCCAAAATTGTTATTGTTACCCTGCCATTTTTCACAGATAGTTTTGGAATTGTAATATAATAATTTAAAATGTGTGTATAAACACATACTATGAAATCAAGGAAGTGGGAACCTATTAGTTCTATTTAAAAACCCTTTAGACAGACATGTGCTTATTCTTTCATTATAACTTAATAAATTATATTTTAAAAGCCTAATTACAAAAGTTTTAGTGGCAACTAAACATCATGAGATGCATTGTTCACAGTTCTTAGGCCAGTAGAAGATGACAACAAGAAAAGAGGGCAGGGAAAGAGCACCATTCCAAAACATTGATGGAAAAATTAAACATCTTTATTTTACATCTCTCTCCAAATGTGAGCTCCAATCTTCCTATTCAATTGGTGGGCCAGATTCTGCCTTCTTTTATCATGTCAGTAAATTTCCACCAATGCCAAAATCTGTGAAATGTCACCTTATTATACACCACAGCTCTTTGTATGGCCAGCTGAGTTTGCCCAGAAGTTCCATTCAGTCTTTCTCTTGCTAAACGAAGTGTCTTCAGTGTTGATCTCCAAGAACGGTTGCTCATTATGAATGAGAACTTTTTATTCTGAAAATGGGCTCCTTTTTCTCTCTCTCTCTTTTTTTTTTTTTTTTTTTTTTTTAATTAACATGTTCACATGGTTACTAAACATAAAGAGCTTCTCAAGGAACCAGTTTTACCACTTTTGTTTGGGTATTATATGGATGTTCAGAATAGAAATCAGGAGTACAAAAATAGATTTTCTTGATTTATGAGATATTCCTGTTTTCAATTCACCATCAGTATGTGCAGACACGATGCAGTCAAGAAATGAAGCATCTGGTTCTCCCACGTTTCATTTATGAACTTTAGCACCAGATGTAAATCATTCATAAAATCCCAAAGTATTGGAAGAGTCTCTTCCTTCATTTTAACAAACATATATTCCAAGTACTGTACCTAACACTTCACATCATTTGTTACAAGTGATGGGATCAGAATTTTAATGACTTCCAGAAAAAAATTTCAAGAAAGAAGGAAAGAGAAAGAAAAACAGGTAAGTGTGGCATTCCTTGTTTCTGACCATGAATTCACTTTGAAACCAAAAGATGTCACTTTAAGTTATTATAAACAAACAAACTCTACATGTTATTACCTGCACACAGAATGTTTTGAAGAGAACAAATCTATTATCTTATATCCCTTCTTTTCCCAAATTATTTCCATTAGTGTCACATTCATGTCAGCAACTGCTGATTCAACTTCAAATCTGAATTGCTTTCCTGTTCTCATCCGCCAATCACCTTTCCTCTCCTCCTTCAATCCTCCTTTCAGTCCCATTTGTTCAGAGAGCCCCTCTTGCCTTTCTCTCAGCATATGTAATCCCTTCCTCCTCCCTTCCCACTCCTTTGTTTCACTATGTGCATTGAATTTCATAGGATAACTCACACTTTGGGAATTAAGCACCTGCCAAAATAATTATGGGATCAAGGCCTATTCTTTATGTCAAGGAAACCTGTCTTCTTTGCATAGAAGAATCCTTTCAACAATATGCATTAGACAACGCTTTCAACAACAAATCAGTCTTTTCTGGCCCTTTTTAATACTGCATTTCTTACATATTAATTTAGCTGCAGAGTTATCAGGCGTGGATTTCACACTCTGAGGTTGCCTTACAACGTGGCAAGCTGAGGAAGTGCTAAGGAGGTGCAGGGCAGATACAGCAAGAAGGCTCCTTTACAAAGGACCTCTTGATGGAGAAACCTCCATAAGGGAGCAGGGAAGGCAAGGGGATTCACAGGATCACAGATATTTCCTTTCTGCTTTGCTGCTTTTCGGCCATTCAGGGCAGCTCTCTTTTCTGTCCTCTCACTGTAGAGTTGCTTAACTGCTAAACTTCTACATGAATGAGTGCAATTAGCCTCAGTGCACAGACACCAGCAGTAGAAAAATAGGGTAATATCCAGATAGTTTCAATGGTAACAAAACCCTGAATAAACTTTTTTAAAAGGAATTTTCCTTTTACTTCAGCACTATCTGGCATTTTTTTTATTTTTTTATTAGTATCTAGAAAACTAGTCACTACTGTAGCTGAGCACCTAGATAGCACCACATTTAGTGCCAAGAATAGACTTGAGACAAGGAAGAACTGTCCCACCAGTGGCCAGGCTGTAGATAGATTACATGAACTGATGGGGCTGTGGAGTAGCCTCCAGATATCCCCCAGCTTGATGTGCAACATGTTCTGCAAGGACATGCTGGGAATGCAGCAAGTTGCTTTAGTCAGGATGAGAACACAGCAGGGGCAAATCCAGGGGCTGTAAATCTCATGCAGAGATCACAGCTGCAACCATAGCCCACAGTTTATAGCACTGGCTGTAGATCAGTTGCTTGGGTGCCTAAAGCCCTTGGGCAGAGAAGGATTCTTTCCAGTCTCTTGCAGCCTTGTTCTCCAGCGCAAACACCAACTGATCATCCCCTGCCCAGGAACAGTTAGTCCCCCTTAAAACTTTAGGGGAAAAAAAAAAAATCTTCTCTTGCAAGCAAAACTCAGCCACTTTTGAAGCAGAAGAGGTTGTTCAAGAGCATGGGGAGAAAAAGTTGCACTTCACAATTTAAAGCACCAAATGAATGATACTGTATCAAATCAAAACTTCAGGGGAGATTTAGGTAGACACACTGTGAATGCTGAAGCTAAAATCTAGCCTGAACATGGGGAGTTGACATCTCCATTCCTAAGAAATGTGATACAGGAACTTACCTGCTAAGCATCTCAGCCTCCTACAGCAGCCATTGCCGGGACCAGAGCTGACACCTGCTGGGACATTGGTTGTGGGAGGCAGAGTGGCCACAAACCAGCAGCACCTCCCACAAACCAGCAGCACCTCCCCTCTGTGGCCAGGGCATCCCCTGGCAGGTGTCAAAGGTGAGCTGCCCCAAGGCTTCACCTTACAACCTCTGGCCCAGTCGCCAAGCAAAACCAGTGTCTGACTTGGCAGGGTGGGAGGCTGCATGTGGCTGCAAATGCTAATGGATTGCTATCAATTGTGATCAAGCCAGAAGGAAAGGTACTCCATAGGTGGAAAACAGCATTCTTTTAAAAAATGTGTTTGGGATTTTTTAGCAACAGTTTTAAAATAATTTTAAAGCAATTTAAGATTGTCTACTATAAGATAAATGTTGGTACAAACTTCCAATATTCCTTCAAAATTTTTAAGCATGATAAAATTTTAAATTATAGTAGAAAAACATCAAGACCACTTTTTTCATAGAAAAATAAAAAGAGGATAATTTTATATGGATAATTTTCTATGTTTCCTATTTTGCTTCCTTACAATCTAAAATTAATCTAATTCATTACTATAGCCTGATTAGCCTTCAATCACGATTGCCATGTATAAATATAAAAAGGTGATCAGTTACAGTACAAGAGGTTTCCCTGTTAAAGATGTTCATTCCAAACCTCATAACAATGTCTTTCTTGAAAAAATTCCAGAGTTTCAACTATACATATAAGGGTATGGTCTTTGCTGGCTCCTTTTACCTTGGGTATTTTTTGGTGATACTCATCCATGTTCTGTAAGCCCTGTTCACATGGAATGGGTGTCTTGTTCCAGAAGTAATTCTCGATGACTTCAATAGACAGTTATGATGCAAGATTCTTCATTTCAATGGGAGTATCTGACTATGGCTTCTGTATTCTGAAAGTGACTAGTGGTAAACAGTGAATAATGTACAAATACATCATTGTTAATTTTTTATTTTCTTTTTTTTACTTGACCTAAACTTTAATTTATTTTCAAAACAGGCATAACTATTACACCTTTGTCATATTTTCTCTTTTTCATTTTATCTATAGCGGAAATCCAGACAAAGGAAAAAAATACTAGGAGCAACATCAGTTCAGGTAAGTCATGCCTGCTATATGGGAAATACCATCAATTTATTTTATTCCCCACCTTCATACCATGTCAGATGCTGCAGCCTCGCCCTTTCAGAACTCTACAAGCACTACCTACAGTCTCGTCTAAGACCCACAGTGCTTGGGTGGTCTGTCTCAAACTAACCAAGGCAGGAATCCCACTTCCTTGATCCATAATGCGCTCATCCATTTCACTTGTCTGCTCAGACATCCCACGCCAATGATTTATTTGCAGAGATGAAGCTAGAAAAGCCTCCCCCCTTCCAAACACATGTACACATACCTTTATAAACTGGCTGAAATATTCAGTAACTTCCCAGTGGGGAATGGTGCTTCCCCCTCCCTCTCCTATGTGCTCTATACGGTTTCCATTATTATTTGATAAATGTGTTATGACACACTATTTACCTCGGTCAGCAGCTCTGGGGAGCTTTGTGCAGCTTTGCTCCCCACCTCTGCCTCCCACTAGATAGTTCACAAATAAATCACATTCCCAGATTAAGACAATACAGTTTGGTACGGGAAAGGGAGAAGATGTGTAGGACGAAATTTGCTGTGGGAGGCCTTGGTTTCATCTCTCTCACTCCTGAGCCATGTGGAGCTGGTCCTCAGCCTGTAACAGTGGTGCTGCCTCAGTCAACTCCTTTTTTCTTTCAGGGACAGGAAGGCATTCTCGGTTCAATGTGCTAATTCTCCGTGCTTGAGGTTCCCAGAGAAATATTCAGAGCTCAGTTTTTGATACAGGAAGGAGCAAGTCTATGTCTCTTGTAATGAACATGTTCACAGGTATTGAAACAATCTTTTCCAAGGGCAGGAAGTGAGCCAGGATATACCGTGTGAAGGAAGGTTTGCAGTCCTCTTCTGCTGAAAATAAGAAAATATATTTAAGGTGAATGATCACAGAGAGTTTTGTGTGGACTTGCTCAGTAGCATATTACAGGCAAAATTTGTGGGGTGGAGGATGTTACCTTCCAAAGTGTTACCAAATGACATAACTTACTGCAGCAACTGCAAATACTCTCAAAATAAGGTTTTTCAGGGAAAACTGAGTGTCATTGCAACTTCTTTTCGTATGAATTTGATACCAAAATACCAGGACACCATGAGTAGGGTCTGCAGACACAGTGAGTGGTTTGGGAAGCATTTTGAAATCAATGATGCAGATGTGTGTGCACATATCTGTGTGTCTGAATGGGGCAGTATCAAACCTGATTAAGCCTGTTTGCCTGAAATCTACGGAAAAGCAGATCTTTCCTAGAGTCACAGACTGACCTTCCGAAATCAGACACAACCAAAAGCTCAAATGAAATTTGGTCCAGGAGAAAAAGCAGCCACCTATAGAAACTGCAAGTGCTTCAGAGAGCACCACTGTTGCTAACGTTGCCTTGCTAATCCCACCAACACAGAGAACTATCTGTAGAAAAGGCAAGAACCCAATCACAGTATTGTTGATTCCACATTCAAAAAGTATGAATTAATAGTTTCTTTTTCTTTGCCATTGCCATAAATTAAAAATAAAAATAACAAGACTGACTGAGAATCACAGGATTTTTGTATTTTTTCTCCTGTGTTTTATAGTCATAATAATTTTTTAAAATAAGTCAATTATGATTGGAGCATACTAATATAAGAAAAAGGGTGCTCCCCATCATCACCCTGATGACTTCAGGGTACTTGACAGGGTTCCTCAGTTAAGCTAGAGAAGCAACATTGAACTATGCTCAAAGTGAAGTATACCTTCACTCTCAGATAGCCAGAGTCCTTGCAATCCTTCTTTGAGCCCACTAACAAAAGCAACATGGGGAGCTCCTCCCTTCAGGACTATGTGGCTCAATGCTCATTACTTTTTCCCCTTCTCCTGAGCTTGTATAGAAATTTTAAGGGTTTTTCACCCAATATTTCCTCTTACATTTATCAGAGGATGTGAGAGCTATGTTTTCTCATCAGTACTTCCAGGTTAAGTTTCACCCTTCAGTTAAGATAAGTCAGTCTGCAAAGAAGAAATCACAGACCTTCTGTCCTGGTAGTTCTAAATATCAGACCTCTGTGCAGGGATGCAGCAGCTGCTACTGGTTCCTATTCTGTACATCCTAGAATAGAAACCAGTTACAGAACAGTGCCTGCTAACTGAATTTGCAGATGCAACAAAGCCTTTCCCATCTCCTACCTACATTTGGAATATAACTCCTATCCCTTATGTCCTCTGTGATATTAGAGTGGAAGATAAATGTGCTCACATTTGTAAGCAGTTACCTCAATAGTATTAAATGTGGGTATTTACCTATGAACACAGAAGAGTAAAACCCCAGTAAAAGCATCCCCCCAAATTCCAATATTAAAGAAGAAATTTGGCAAATTTCTGTCACAGGTAATACTTAAAGATCTGAGCTGTGTAATGAATGGAATGCTATATTCTGACAGATTACAATAATACATGGCATTAAGCAAAACACCACGGCATGCTGACGTAAGTGGACATGGCACTTTCTACAGATGACAATTCCTGTCTGTGTCAACAACAATATGAAAAGAAAAGCAAATCACAGGAAAAATCCTACCAGATAATTTAAAGATAAGAATTAGTTACTGGGAAAAAAATTTAGAATATCGGTTTGATTTGGTAACTGGCTCAAATGCCAATATTGGGGTTTCAGCATAGCAATTTATATTTCTATAATTATTGAGTCCAAATTGTCACGGTATGTGTGTGCTTGTGTGTCTTTGTTTCTCCTTAAGCCTGTTGAAGACATGAGCAAATTTATAGTGATAAAAAGAAAATCAATCCACCTCAACATGCTATTATAATGGAATTGCCAGATTTTCACTTTCTGTTCTTGAGTCTGTTAAAATATAATAATAATTAAAATAAAGCAGGTGAAGTATACATGTTGATTTCCTAATAAGAATCAGGGTATTTATAAAAATCACCAGCCTAAAAAATAACCCAGATATTATGGACAGTTATCAAATTTCAAAGATGAATCAATGGGAGGAAAAAAAGGAAAGAATTATATGCTGTGATAGTTTTTGTAGTTATTCTTCCCACCTACATATTTAAAAAATGAAAAATTTTGTCAAAGCAGTCAGATTATTTCAGCAGAAGACAAATGAAACGCCAATGTCATACAAATGTTTATCCTATATCCTTCATTTTCCCTGTCAGAACAGTACCCCAGCAAGGAAAAGATAATTCTTGTTACAGTTAGTCCAGGAGAAGGCTGTTTGTCTAGCCAGCTAATTTTGGCTTGCTGAGGGATAATTAGCATAAACTATTTTTTCTAGCCACTTACTCATTTTCATTAAACTTACAGGAAATTAAATAGGGACTTCCATTCCTCAATCAAGTTTGTCAAATCTGGGCCTTGTTTTCAATTGACTTTGCTCACAGGAGACAAACAGTATTGTTGCACAAACCTTCATTCCTAAGGGAGCTGAACCAGAAGCTTAAGCGCCTCTAGGAAGGGGGCATAACCTGAGTACTCAGAATAAGGTTATAAATTAAACTAAAGCAATTTGTTGAACCTAGACAGAACTGAAAGATTTTCACGAGGAAAAGTGAATCCTGGTTTGTAGTAGCTTTATATTGCAATTCCATTTATCCACACCTCTTTCTCTCACTGTGTATCATCACCATGCCTAGTGTAACATCACATAAAGTCATCTCATACTTCTACTTCCTCTGCCAAGTCCCTAAGGATGACCCAGGTGTATAACACCCCCAGATGCTTCTGTGACTGTGGGGCAAGGGGCAGGCTGTGCTGTGCTGAGCTCAGAGCCCAGCCAGGCCAGCCAGTGCAGGTGGGACAGTGGCCAGCACAGCATGGCACATGGAGTAGGCGATGGCTGCATCAGAATTACAGCCCTTTTCCCAGGGTGCAAAAGATACATCCCAGCTTGGTACAAACATCAACTTTTAGGAAATTACTTAAGAACTTTGTATTTCTGAGACTTCTACCACCTCAACAAATTTTATGGAGAGTGGCCAAGAGCTTTCACAGTTAGTGGGGGCAGGAGCTGATAGGTAAACATCATGATAGCACGTCTCACTTCCTTAAAAAATAGACTAAAAAGATAAAGAGACTCATGTTCACCTGATTGTAAGTGATTTCCTGCCACTAAGCTGTGTTTCTGTGCTCCCAGTCATTTAATATGTTTGCTTTTCCCTATGCTGTCTAATAGGGGTTTGGCAGCCACCCTCCCTGTGACAATGACTCAGTGTGCTGCTTTTCCTATCTTATTCTATGAAACACATCATTTGATGTGACTAGCACAGCTCATTTTGATGAGTCAGAGTCAGGAAATATGAAGAAAATGCAGTTTTCTGAAGGATGAAGTTCAAACAAATGTTAGAAAAAAAGATAGTTTTTTAAAAATTCTGCATATTAAAATTGTGCATATGGTATATTTCATGTCTACCTACCTACCTGGTACAAAGTAATTTTTCTGAATTAACATTAATTACAACATGTCTGAATAATCTGGAAGATCGGTGGGGAGAATACATGGAAGGACATTCTCTCTGTCCATGGTACAATGTTAACATCCATTTTCTAGCATTCTTGGAGAATCCTCCTAAAACTGAGCCTCACTTTCTATATCTTATATGCAGTCTGTAACTTCTCCCCTTATTTAAGTTCATGTTTTCAAAAATTTGTATTCTAATTTGATAGGTCCAATTAAAAAAAAAAAAAAAAACCTACACTTTTTTTGTTTGTGTTTAAAAAAAACAAAAACCCTATCCCAGACTCTGAATCTGCTTTCCCCCTTTCCCATCCGAGAGCTATAACCACAAAAATATTCTTCCCCTATATGTGATTATAGATGGTTTTCTTACCTGCATAGGAAGGGAAAACTATATGGATTTTCACATTTCTTCTTGTAGGATTCTTCATAATTGGGAAAGAAAATGGCCAGAGAAAAGGAGTTGCCACAACATTCCTTGTTTATCTGACCTCATGCAGCTACCAACTCCTCCAACAAGAGTAGAATGGGGAGTAGAGAAGAACTAGGACAATAATACTGCTCTTTACACTGCTTCTTAGCATTGTTTCACTGGATTGAACAAAATTCCCTCTGCTACAGCCACTCCTTCACCAAGGATGTGGAGACGTTATAGATGCTTTTATTACTGTTGAATTCTTTAGAATACAGGAAAGTTTTTTCATCATCTCCCTTGACAAAAGCAAGAGCTTGAAGATCAGGAGTACAATAAGAGCTCTTCTGCTGCCTCCCCTCCAGTACCTCCAGAAGTCTGCATTGCCACACACATCAGGAGATGTGTGCCACTTTTCCCCTCCTTCCTCCTCTCAGGAGCTAATGGTGAAATAGGTTTTGTAGGTAACACCAGAAAAAAAATCACTGCTTGCTGCAGAAAGGGCATAGGAGCTCTGTCTGTTGAAGCAGAGATTGTTTGAGCTGGACACCAGCAAGAGCCAAACTGACCTGGCCAGAAATTCTTTGCAAAAATCTGCAGCTACAAACAGCCAGGCCACTGGTGAGAAATGAAGGAATGTAGAGCATGGTCACTACAGCCTTTGTCCTTCTAAAGGAAGAGAAATAATCAGAGCATCATCACCTCCTCTCCAATTATGACCAAGTGCATGCACTACAGAATACCCTTCTGCATAAAAGTAATGTACTTATTTGAAAATAAAGCATGATTTTTTTAAGGAAATGGCAGAGAACAAAGTGCACAAGGCCAAACTTTCTAATAAATGAGATTTATTGTGGGAAAAAAAGAGTCCAATAATTACATTTTCAGGGGAAAGGTCATTATTACTTAGAAAGAGGTTAATAGAACAATATTAATGGCTTTTTAGAGGGCAAAAGAGATAGATGCAGCATTAATATGAATGAAAACAAGAATAAGAATGCTCCCTGTTACCTAAGTTTAGACTGAAAATTCGGAAGGTCAAATTCATCTTTCATATTCCCCAAAATAAAGAATTAGACAGTATGAAATCTTATCAAGCCTTTTCATTCAATGAGTTTAACAGAAAGTAGAGAAAGAAAGTGATCAAAAGTTTTAGCCTGAAGCCAACAATTAGAAGCATGGCTCCAGTTCTGTGTTTCTGGGAGACTCAAAGGAAAGATTGTTGAAGATAAAAGTCAAAATGAGTCCATCATTGAACTTTTACTAAAGCAATTGCAGCAATTCTATATATTTGGCCCATATTTTAGATTAGACTAATTTTCTAAAGTAATGGGAAATTGCCAGAGATAAAAAATAATTTCAATATACATTAATAATAATATTACATTACACGTCTCTAATGCTGTCCATGCAAAAGTCTTCAAATGCTTTATAAACACTTAATTAAGCCTCCCAACACCCTGAGAAGTAGATGATTTTTTTCTCAACCATTCCTCAACTGGAGAATCTAAGGCATAGAAAATTTAAAGCAAAACATTTGCCTCAAGTTATGCAATGACTAGCACTGGTTACAATCAATCATGTAGGAATGAAGAAGGCAAGTGCAACAAATATTGCCAAAATCAAATTTTTTTTCTGTCAAAACAAAAAATATCCTGCATACTTTACTAAGTCTGAGCACCCAGAAATCTCTTAAATACATCTAATATTTTTTCCTTGTGAATATCTTTACGTACATGCAAAAATACATATTGTCTACAAATAAATAAATAGGCAAACTAATATATAAACTTTATGCATTTATTTAAAATACGTGTTGCAAAAATATTGCACATCCTCATTGACAAAACTAGCTAAATGATAAAAAAAATTACACCCCAAGAATCTTGACTGCTAATCCCCAGTCTTGACCACTAATACTGATTTTCCTTTTTAGGTAGTGATGAGCAAGGAAGAAAAGAGATATCCAAAGGTGATTATAAAGATGGTTATTATCATCTGTCACACACATGTGTAAATTATTAGCATGTTTTAACTACAAGGCTAAGCAGGATCTGTCTAACTAGTAATTCCATCCTGAATACACTCAGCAGTACCACACTGGGACTCACAATTATGTAAGTTTGCTATTAAAATGCAAGTTGGAATCTACTGCTAAATCTCCATAGTCACAAATACACTGAAAAGCTGTCCTACTTTGGAAGATTAAATTGACTTTATTTTTGGTTATTGTATCTAAACATTGTAACTTCCTTATTGTACTCTCACTAATTTAGTTTTACTTTACCAAGCACCTCAGACAAGAGAATTTGCTGGAAGTCACAGTCATGCTGTGAAACATATATATTTAGGACATCATTTCAGAATACTGTAATTATAAGTATTTGAAGTCAAAACTCATAATTGTGCACTATGAGAGAAAACTGAGGAATCTTTTGTTGAGTGGTCTGGCTGTAAATTTCCTCCAATCCCACCAGTCTCAGCAAGTTTTAAAGCAGACGTATTTATATTATTTGGAATGCACTTTTGTCATGGATTTAAATAAAGAAAATTGTTCAATGGCTACAATTCTTATTAAATACTGACATGAAACTTATTTTACTGTTAGTACTGCATTGTACAGACATTTGAGGAAGATATTGTTTAACATAATATAATGGGGGAGACTAATGTAAGACATTAACTCTTCAACCCTTACTCTTAATACTATGTTCTTTATATACTGATCAGGTAAAAGGATGGATAGTAGCATCTTGAAGGCTTCCTCTTTTGTGCTGTATTCCTCTGAGTGAAAAGCTGATGTCTAGCCTTCCTCACATTGAATTTATTGGTTTGGTCTATAAGAAAGGGCTTTTGGAAGAAAACCTTTAATATAAGTCAAAGTAAATTAAATTGAGATAGTGCAAAAAGTATAATGTGAACAGGATATCACATGACAGCACATAAGGGCTTAATTTTCCCAATTCTAAGACAAGATTGGGTGAAATCTAAAAAAATCACAGCAGCACAGCAACACATGGAAATCAGCATCTTACCTAGACAGAAGACACAGTTGATGACTTTGTAAAAGAAACCCCAAGATCCCTTCCTATTAATGAGGTACCCACTCACTACGGCTTTTACCAGGCACAACAAGACACTGCAAAGTAAGAACATTCACGAGTTTTGGCTATCGCAGTGCATGCAGTCTGCAGAGAATCACACGGTAGTTCAGCTTCCTTATCTGCTGCCAACAAAAGCAGCCAAGTGAGAAGGACACACAGATCTGGGTTCCCTCCCCAGCTCTGCCACCTCGTCAGGAAATCCTTCTTATTCCTCTGGTTTCTGCCTGAAAAAATGGCTTTCTGCATGAGCTTTAAAGAGAAATGGGAGCTTTAAAAAGAGATTTCAGAAACACCTAAGCGCAATTCAGAGCTTGATGATGAAAGTATTTTGTTTTCTGGGGCTTTTTTTTCGTTCCTTACCATCTTCATAGGTAGATAAATCACTCATGGTTTTTTTTCAAATAGAGATATTTCTTAAACATTTTCCTGTTCCTGCCCCTAATACTGACTTTTGCACAGTCAGTTTTGAAATCTACTTATGTTTCAAACTCTGTGGTATTATGTGATTTTGTTGGACACAGAGATGGATACAAAGGAACAATAGGCATTGCAAATATTTTAAAAATAAGCTGTTTCAAGTACTTTAATCTTAAAAAGTACTTACTCAATTTAATCACAATCTTCATAAAGTACTCGACTTGTCAGTAAGCCTTAACCCTAAAAATGTGAATGTAGAGGGATTTTTCTGGACTTGTTGGTGGGGGGGTTTAACATTTTAATTTTTTTAATTTATGACTGAGTTGTTGGAAAAGGGGAAATGTCTTATAATGGGGCTGTAGCTGAATGCTTAATTAGGAACAGCTAATCACCTCTTCCAGTAAGCTGAAAAGTTACATAACTGTTACCATTCCTACAGATAAAGACAGTTTAACTTCCTATGGAAATAAGTTTTATGTAACAGTTTTGTCTGTCTCTCCATCTTTCTTTTCTCTCCCCTTTACTTTCTGTTCAACAAAAGAGAACCATTAGTCAATTTGAACTTGAGGGCTCCAAAAATGTATTCCTACTGTTTTTATGGAGACAGCTGATGAGATAAGAAAGATCTAAATCACAGCCCCAGTTTTCTCTAAAAGAAGCAGAGACAGTTATAGACAAAGTTAAGACTTGATGTGAAATTACTATTTGTAATGTCTGAGATGCCAAACAGGTTGACTGCTTTAGATTTCATGTGCTCAGTTTCCTTGTACAGAGAAATAAATGAGCAACCTGGGTCAGTGCAGGTCACTCTGTCCTTACTCCAAGATCAAAACAGTCCTTTAGGAAACATGGCCACAATAAAATAAAGTTGAATGGTGTAAGTGATCTTCCATTTGTATGATTACTAATACACTCTATATTGGTTTGTCTTTTCTGTTAACTGAAAGCAATGACAAGGGCTGATATATGATGAACTATCCAGAGGTGTTCATAATCATCTGCTTCAATGTACACTGAGGCAGAGTCAGGCCTACATTGAGAGTGTTTTTGAAAATCAGATCCCAGAATGATAATGATTTATATATTCCTAGAGTAACATCTGAACAGGGCAACCTTCCTCAGTGGCAAGTCAAGCTATTCTGATATTAATAAATCCTCTGGTTCAATCCTAGTGCTGTTGTCTTTTATGGGAAAATCCAAAGGGGAGAAAATAACTTAAAATAGCCATTAATTTTAACTGTAAAATATTCTTTTCATTTTTATGTTTCTCACATATGTGAGAGAGACACGATTTCAACAAAATATAAACCCAAACAAAAATTCCTGAATTTTCAGAAATATTTGAAAATTGCTAGATTTTGAAGTCAACACAAGTCCTGTGCCCATTCTTATCTTCACTGGTGTAAAGCAAAAGCCCAGATTCTCACATTTTGGGAGACCTGACATGAAGATTTAAGTACTGTAGTCCATGTTAACAAACAAAGAACCTAGAAGGAGCTACATGTTCATCTAGTCAGAATTTGAATCTAGTTTCCGCATTGCATTGTATTATTTCAGTAACTTCATATATCATTATATTGTCGAGGATTAATTTTCTCTCATCTCTTTAACCTGGTCAGTTTGACCAGCCAGGGATGAAACTGATATAAAGTGTGAAACACTTGTGGCATCACTTCATGGGTGAGCTACCACGAACCTACTGATAGAGTGAGCCAGGGATGCAAAATATTTGTTGCCCATAGGAGTGCTTTTCTCAGTACTGTTTCACTAACTCTGTGCACTGTTTTACTCTGCTGGCATATGGTTGTGATCTTTCTGTCTCCTTTCTGAGTCGCAAGGTTCACAACAGACCCATTTTAATATTATTTCAGATAGGATTAAACAGAGAACTGTTTCATGCTGTTCAAAAACTGAGCATAGAGTTGAGCATCACAATTGTTTCTTTTGAGAGAGAGGTGAGGGAAAAGGTATTAAAGCTTGTGAGACGGCTGAGCCATATATTTGCTGTAGGTACTAAAAATGTTATTTTGGCATGAGGTGAAAAAAACCACCATATCTTTACCAAAGGTAAAATCATTAGAAGACTTACAGAAATACAGATATGTCTATCTCAGCATTGTGGTAAGATTGCAGGAATCATAATAAGGTGTATACTCAGAGCATGGCATTCAATAACCAGTATAGAAGATAAATATAGTATAAACGATATAAATGATCTGTCCCTGAATTATCCTCAAGCAATGAAATATTTAGAAAAATTATAAAGATTAATATAATGCCTCATACATTTGCACATAAAAAAGAGTAGTAATGTTCCTTGCATTTGTACAAAATTAATAGTTTCATCAAGTTTTTTATCCTCATAAGATTTTTTTCTTGTGGCTATAGAAACATCCTGAAGTATTTAAATCACCTGTCAAATATAAACCTGCTTGAGTACTGACACTTAAAAAATATAATGCGAAATCAGATATCATTTATACTTGCTACAATTTTTCATGCTGACTTGTAACATATGAATGGGGAGTCTAGATGCAGAAACAGTAGATTTTCAATTTTTACCTTTTTTTCTCACTAATTTCCAGAATGTAATTCTGCCCCCAGCTGGTTAAGACCTAGCTGACATAGGAGATTGAAAGTGAGAGAATATTGAACCTATGAACTCTGCTTCTTCTCAGATGATGACTACAATTTGCATGCAAAGTATCAGCAGCTCTAGTGCTCAGCACAGGTGCTAATAGATTCTAAGTTCTTTATGTAAGTATATACTGCACCCTCCTCATTACAGCACTAATAGCTCAAAGGTGAAACTGTTTGCAGGAAACAGAGTTCATTGATTACTCCTGCAGAACGTTACAATTAATGACATCGGCCTGTGGTAGTCGCTACACCTGTATCAGATCAACTGAAAAGCAGAAATTTAATACTTGCTCCACCAATAGATTCCAGAAAGTTGCATACATCTACTGCCTGGAATGGATTTTTACATGCTTATGTGTCTTCCTATTGCTCATTTTTCACCAGATTCTTAGGCTGTCTTTTTGCAAACAGAACACATGTACTGAAAAATTTACGTGACTTTCTCTTATTTTTCATGTATAACTGCAGCCCATCCTTATCTCCCAGGAAGGAAGAAAAATAAAGAAAAAAGGAAAATACAGCAATAGAAAGGCAGGGAGATAAGTTGTTATTATTATTACCTTTTGAAACAAAAGCTTTCATTCACCCTTCAACCTCTCTCCACTATCTTCTGTCATATTTCAGGACATCTCTTCTGATGTAGCTGGAGAATAGATTACAAATACCTTCAAATTCATCTGACTTACTTTCCGTTCCATATATCACCTTTTCATATGCAGCAGTTTCTGTCACATCAGCAATCCATTCCCTCAGCAGCAGTCCTGATGCATCCTTTCAGGTTCTCAGTATTTGTTTTCAATACTATGAAACTAAAAGAGGCAATGCCAGGAAGTTTAGCCCCTGTATTTAGACTCTGTATATTCAAATAAATAAAATGGGTGAGAAAATGTGGTATAAGTAGAAATAGTCATTAGAAATAGTTTTCATAGAACAAGGCAAAAAGAAAAAAATGCAAAAGGAAAATTATTTAAAAAATAAAAGATTTTAGCATCTGTGCAAATGTTAGCATAAGTACAAAGTGTGAACAAAATAAAATGGTCCCACTGGATGAGTAGGTCCCCACTGGCTGATAGAGTCTGGTAACTGCTGCTTTCCATACTTTTCTGCTGCCCCCATACCCTGGTGTCCCAAGTGGACTCAGAGAGGGCAGCCACAAGAACCCACAGTCCACCCGAGCCCGGCAGAGGCTGAGCAAGTGGAACAGTATATAGTGAAATTTAGCAGAACACTACAGGAGTATAAATGGTAAAAGAACTTAGTGAGTTTACACAGCAGAGAAATGGAATTACAGGATGGAACAGAGCTGCTGAGGGAGCACATGATTGAAGCAATGGTATGTGAATACTCAATCCATTAGCCTTAACAGAAAATCTCTGGTATGGGTTTGGGAAGAGGCAGAAGGAGGAGGAGTTGTGTTGGGAGGTGAGCAGGGGAGAGATCCAAGAGGAACAAATGGCTGTTAATGAGGAATGCTGCAGACTCCCAAAATTACTCCTTGACCAAGCACAGACCTGACACTGAAGATGCCAGAAGAGAAAATTGAAGATATTCCTGAAGTAGGAAAGAGCACACCCAGTCAGGCACATCAAGAAATTACTGGATATCATAAATTTATCAGGAAAAAGAAGTCTGTCTCCAAGGATATAATAGTGAGGCAGGGCTGACACAGCATTGTGGAAAGGAGGTGGGTATCATGCCTGACAGGAGAGAAAGGTGGAATCCTGGTTAGTATTTGCCAACTGACAGGATAAAACAATCCTTTACCCAGATTATGAAACTTTTCAAATCTTCCTGCAGTCAATTTTAAAGGTTTAATTTTTCTTTATAATTTACCTAACAGCTCTAGTACTGATTTTTAGTTTGCTCCAGATAAACCTTGTTGCAAGTGAGCTTTTCTCTTATGTTCCATAGTGGCTGGAGTTTCTTTGTTTTCCTCTAGGTTTTGCTTGTCACACAGCAGCACTTATGAAAAGTGTCCAATCAAATAAGCACTGGAATAAACATCTTCTCTCCATTGTCCTTTTTAAAAGGTCTCTTCATTGTGCCTTTCATTAGAGATGATCAAGAGATGAAGGTAGGGGAGGGGCTGAGCACACCCTAAAGACATTCAGAACAAAATTCATTTGACAAATTGCCAGGCTTTGAACTACTGTGTCTGCAGAGGGAAAAAAAAAAAAAAAAAAAAAAAAAAAAAAAAAAAAAAAAAAAACACAAAAAAAAAAAAAAAAAAAAAAACACAACCAAAATGTGAAAGCAGATAACTTACAGTCTGACAGCAAAGACTCTTGAGAAAAAAGGGAAGTGTTCTCCATTAGGTGTTATGTTGTGATTATTTTTCATGGGGCCAATTGCTCTACTTCTTCATCAGAATGTAACTGCCCTGACCTACACTAACAGAAAATTTGGGCCATAATGTGAGCTTAAATTATATTCCTAAATACTTGCAAAGTATGTAAACTGCAAAGGCCACTAAAAGCAGCAAGATTCACCTGGGTAATCTGACACATTTCCAGTCTGAGGATTTTTATATGCCTTTGAGCCTTTTAATGTAAAGCCTACCTCCCTATTATAATCCTAACAGCTCTGGTTCTACAGCTCTCTTTTTCAGTGTTTCCTTGACACACCACCACACCCCTCCACACCACGGTCAAGTTCTTTTAAAATCCTGGAATAATTTGTGGTCAAAATTAATCCAAATTAAATCCATCTGGGGAAAGTAGAAAACCAGAATTCCATCTTGTTGTCTTGAACATCCTATGGTTGCATAATAACAAAATGCCTTTGTTCTCACAACTAAAGTATGCATCAAGAATCAAAGAAGCAAGAAAAAAAGGGAATGTTCCAAGCTATTACTGTAACAATCCAATTACAATGCCTATCAAACTTAACTTCACAGGTTATAGCTCCTAATTGCCTGACAAAAATTGACACTTCAGTCGCAACAGCATAATATAATCAGAGTCCAAATTAAATTTGATCGTGGGCAGAAAACGATGCTATCATTCGGCGGCATGGAAACAGGAGATCAACTAGCATGATATCAAGGATCAGAAATGAAAATTATTCATTAATGGCAATGGTTTTCTGATAATGGAAATGACACAGTTCAGACGGCTTCGTAAAAACACTATTAATTAAAAAGATGATAGACCTAACAAGGCATAGAAACCAGTGGAACCTTTCTCTGTGCTTGTTAAGGTGAAAGATGACAATGTTTAAGAACAGAAGTTTATGCACTTTTGTGAAAAGTATTCCGCTGATTCTGTAGCAAGTTTACTGGTTCTTGCTTAGTGAAGCATCTTTCTCTAGGGTGCTATGTTAGAGGGACATAAAAAGTGTCTAAGGCCATAATGTGGCATTGTAATAAGCATGAATACTACCAGCTATAAAAGAGAAGGGTCCAGTTCATAAAAAAATGCACATGGGATTTTTGCATACTCCCAAGAAAATAGTGCAGGGAAAACTATTTTATTTCCCTGTGCAAGCAGATCTGTCCCCATTTCACTTTTGGGAAATACAGAGGTGCTTTATGCTGGAAAGAGAGCAAGCCAAAAATCCACCCTCAAAAGTTTCCTTGAGCAAGAAAAGACAAGGCCAGTGCCTCAGACTGCTGAAGTTCAGACAATGCCTCTGTTCCTTACACAGAGCTCCAGATATTACCACGATGAAAACCTCCAATACTAATGCAATGTCACAGGCATTGTGTTTGAAATAACGCTCTCAAAGGGGTGATTGCTGTACCATTGAAACCACTGGGTGCTTCTGCCACGGCTAGAAAAAAATCAAACCGGGCTTGTCCTGGTTTGAGGAAGAAAAGGTCTATTGGCTGCTAATGATCTCCATGATCCACTCCCATCTGCTCTGCCCATGCCACCCCGCAGGATGGGTCACTGCCCAACACACATGGCTAAAACTGCTCTTGAGGACCCTCAACTCTTTCTTCTTCAGTAGCTGAGAGAAGCAAAGAGGCATCCCCTGCTGCAATTCCTTGCTCCACAGGCAGCTGCTTTGGAAATGCACAAGCATAGGCCTCTGAAACTTCTTGATGTGGGAAACCAAAGATACAAAAGCCTCAAAAATAAAGGCCTTTTGGAAAGAGTAGAAGGGAAGAACAGGAAAACACAGGTGTACCCTTGCAAAAGGACAACTCAAAGCAGATCCTCCTGACCCTAGAATGCAACTACAGTACATTTCAGCAAATCAGAGACTCAGTAACTAAACTCATGTTCCTTTGATTGTCTGAGGATCACTTAAATCCACAACGTGTCATTTCCATCTGCCTCTAAACTAACTTCACCTGATAACCAACACACTTGAAGATCACCTCACTTGTTAAAAAAAAAAAAAAAATTAAAAAAACACATAAAATACTTAATACTATTCTATTTGGAACAGCTCCAAAACTTAAAAGCATGAAAAAAAAAAGGATATACTTTTAATTTCCCCAACTTATTTAATAGTCCTTTTACACAATGCATAAAGCCTGATTTGTCAACATTGTTTTAAAAATAAAATCTTTTGAAAAACCTTTGAAAAATCCCACCTCCTTTATCTAATAAATTAAAAACGGTGATAATATTATGTAAACAATATATGATCATTGCACTGTACCTGTAAGATCTCCAGGGCAGGTCACCCAGTTTCAGTGCATTTTACTGAAATACTCCTTAGCTCTTTGAACATAATTATTTAAGGCAGATGCAAGGAATGCTAGAATTCAATATGCAAAACAGCTCAGGTGGAGACATATATAGTAATATATATGAATGGAGAAAACAGACTCTATAACATTGGCTAGCATGACACTAAACAACATTGCAGCTACTATATGATTATCTCTTGGTTAATAACTTGACCTTATGAGAGGGTGTTAATAGATACATGAAGAAATTTTAAAACACAACGTATCAATATTTGCATGGGCTTTTTTTCATTGTGTAGCAAAGTTCAGAACCAGGAAGAATGAAAAACAAGGAAAGAAAATAGAGACCAGAGTTTGTCTTGTTTGAAGTTTTTAAATAAATATTTTAATTATATAGCTTGTTACATATTCTGAGCAATGATGTAAACTCCTTTCTGATAAGAGTGGCACTGTTCAGCAGCTAAAGTGGGTGTACTTATCCCCACAGCAGGGACTTTAACACAGAGGCAGCCAAAACCCAAATCCATTGTGACCATTAATCCTGCAGGGTAAAGTTATAGACTGAGTCATCTAATGAATAAATTCCCCCTCTAAATTCCAGAAAATTAAATCCCATACATGTCCTTTAAGCATTCTGGGGTCAGATCCACACCCGCAAACTCTCAGGCTTAATGGGAATTTTCTGACAAAAGCAGTTACAGGAAATGTCAGTTGATGTGTTTTGATTGGGCATGGTCTGGAAAAGGTGGTATTTCAGGTAAAAAGAAAAGAGAACTAGAACATCTAGAATAACAAACAGGTCAGGATGCTTAGCAAAGTAACAAAAGAGATCCATGCCCTTTTCTCTGCAAGGTCTCATTTGGAGCTCACTTGTTGATTCCAGATTACCAAGTCACCTTTTACTTCACCACCTGTCTGTTCATCACATCTCTCTTTACTGTGAAAATTTCGAGTCGTCCTGAGTTCATGCTACTGACCGCTTAGCATCCCACATGAAGCAAAAGCCATTTTTCACCTTATCTCTGCTAACAGTGTAAAATCAAAATAATTACCATTCTTTAGTTCAACCCTGGCCAGAGAAGAATCACTGTAAAAAGAGATTCACCACTCTGCATCCCACTGCCATTGATCTTGAGGACTTAACAGCAGGAAAACACCTTGCTCAGGTGGGGCTGCTGTGGCTGAGAGCCCTCCCACCGCCCCATTGCAGATTGCGGCTCCCGGTACGTACAACCTGAAATTCCTCAGTTTTCCTGCAGCACTCACTGAGACAGGGAATACACAGGATTAAGAGGAAAATAAATAATGAAATTAAGCTTTACAGGGTTGCTGGCCCATTTTCAGATCCCCCATTCTAAAACTTGCAAGTATCACCATTAGGCACATGTCCAAGTCTATTTCCCTGGTGAATTCAGGCTTATGTGCCACTCGAGAGGAGTCTGTTAATGACTACAAAGATCCACAGCTGTTTACAGTTTAGGCTCAGTGGTGGACCAGGCAATAAGCTTGATCCAACAATGAAGTTGTTGGACTCTCACAGCAAGCAGAGACATTGTGTCAACTGTCTGCTTGCTCATAGCACGAGTACCAGGACAGCTTAGCAGGGCTCAGGGAACAGGGAAAGGAGTAGGTATGGATTGGAGAGAAGCTGTGCAGGGCCCTGAAAATGAAAGATGTGTATAAAGGAACCAAGCCTAAATAGCTAGCAGAAGCATAGACAAAGTAACAAATAAATAGGTCAGGAAAGTTCTTTAACACATGTAAAAAGGGACACAGTCTATTCAGAAAAAAATATTTCAAAATCAGATTTACTGTAAAACTTTTTTTTTTCTTCTTTTTTTCTTTTTTTTTTTTTTTTTTTCATTAGTTGCTTTCCATGGGGGGATTTCTTTCAGAAACTTTGGGTGGTTTCATAAATGAATAAATGAAAGAAACAGCTTTTCACAGTAGGGTTTGGTCTTCAAGAAAATGATAGTAAGAGACAGACAGATTACTGAAAACCTGCAAAAGACTGAAGGAGAGTATAAGAGAGGCTTATATTAAGCTTCATATTTTCAGACATGGAAATGAATGTAATATTAAAAAAAACTATGTAAGAAGATGTTTGAGGTACAAAGAAAAAGGGGGATCCTGATAAAAAAATCAAAAATTACTTTAGCAGAGGATACAATCTTTCAACAACATATCAAAGTAATAAGCATCTCTTCAAGCCATGCTCTGACTATAAGTCCAAACTGTCTGCTGATTACGAATGGATGTAATAATGGATGTTAAAACAAACTAAAAAGCATTCTTCAAGGAAGAATTCCTAGACACCAAGACCAGCAGCTCTGAAAGAAGGCTTGAAACATTAAAAATTGATGGTATTAGAAAATTTGCCAAAGAGGCATCCTTGTCAATGTTAGATTTTAAAGCATGACCTGACAATGTGCACTGGTCCAAATTCGCTTCACTTAGAAGTAGTGCATTTCTCATTAAAGCTGTGTTTTCTGACCTTCCAGTTAAGATGGTTCCCAGAACTTCCACGACTGGTGCCAAGGGGTTGTTATAAGATTATAGAAAGCCTTAAGGATGTGTCTGTGCGGGTGGGCAGCTGATCAGGTTATTTATTGATTGACCAGATAGTATTAAGTAAAAAAATTCAAAGGGCAAGGATGAAAATATTTCTGGTAAGGTGAAACCCTTCATATTTACCGAATAGATTATCCACAACAGGAAATACTTACTTGATGGCTTGATTGCAAAGTCAGGCAGGTCCTCAGCCTCACTGACTTCACTGGAGTACTGACAATTTACCATCGGAAGATCTGTGCCCCCAAGATAGTTTCTTAATGCAATTGCAAGCTCTTAAATTTATAAAAAGCAAGACATAGGAAATACAATCATGAAATATCTTTTATTCAGTCACTTTTCTCACATACAGGATCTTCTAATATACACATCTCCAAAAAGCAGGAAGAGGAAACAGTAGAAATGTGTAAACTCATAACATTCTGTTTCAAACTGAACTCTCATTTTTGACACAAACATGAAGTGCACATCATAGTATAAGAAGGGGAGCAGAATAGCTACTGAAAAGCAGCCCCCTTTAAGGGCACAGCTGTGCTGCAACTTTCCTTGACTTTCTGCCTGCCTGAGCCCTTAAGCGCTCAAGACTTGCAGCACAATTTTAGACACAGAGCCCTACCCACCCTCAGCTTTCAAAATATCCTTTTCATGTAAGAAGGTTAAAACCGGATGCCCAATCTCCAGAGTGTGCCTGTGAATTGCCCTCCAAAAATGTACCACTCTACCCTGTGCCACTGATGCTAAAAAGAGCTGTCACCAGAGAAGATAAAGGGATTTCTGTGATCACACAGAATCCAATTTCCAAATTCAAGCTCACATCAGAGAGTGAAGGAACGTCTTTGCGTGGCACCTGCTTACATATTTTCTGGAGTGACTGCAATCTAAATATTGGCAGATGATAAGAACAAGAATACTATTCTGTGCCATATAACAGTGTTCACCAGGACTGTCTGTTGTTATTCAGCAACAGGAGGTCAGAAAACAGGGGGCAAAAATCTGTACCATAAATGTATCATATTGGTGATTCCAGGCCTCGTGGATCAAAATATCACATGACTACATAGTCTCTGTCTGTTCATGCACCCTCATTTTACATGCAATTTCTTCAATGGCTCAGAAAAGCCTTTCAGTATCAAGTAAGTCAGATCAAAGTAAATGCATAATATGCATGAACAGGTCCACTTTGTATAATATTAACAATGTAATTTCTGTCAGAAAAATGAAATTAAGAATCTCAAAAAAATTTTTAAAGTGATTAAAAGCAACAAAGCAACAAGAAAAGCAAAGGATGTCTGTACTTGGTGGAGAGGGAGGGATTACTGTAACACACAAAGCTTTTTGTCATCCCACTCAGCCCTCCCTATAGCTTATTGCTGCAATAACTCCTTGGATTGTAGATACTACTCTCTATTGATACCTAAGGGGCAAAGCCTTGAGATGACACCCATTGCAAAATATTTTTTTCTCATCCATTTAAGATGTCCATTTATATTCCTTAAGAAATGAAAACTGCTTTTTTGTAGACTCTTATCTCAGGTTTGGTTGAAGTCTGAATCATAGCACTTACATCCTTTCCTCCTACCTATTTTCACCTGTACCTATAAAAGTAGAAGTTACTGCAGCAAGTCATGCCACTGTGTCAGGTTGTGGGATATATGATCTTAAAAAACCTGCTAAAAAAGTAAATGTGCCATGATTCATCAATTAGGTAGTGATTTTTATTTTTTATTTTATTAAAAAATGAATAGGTTCTTCCCCATGGATAAGATTTTATTATACAATGCATAGGAGTTTGCTGCTATCTGCAGGTAAAATACTCTATTACTGAGCAAAGAGCTGAAAAGGAAGGCAAGCATTTAGCTCCTGGTTTTCATTGCAGCTTCACACAATTCCATGTGAAAATCCCAGATCTAGACAAGATGAATGAAAATACAGACCCCTCACGTGGGGCTGAGAGGAATGTTTTCTCTCTAATATGATAAGCTGTAGGCACGCCACTCAGGATGTTTTCCTTCCAGGATCTGCTGGTAACCATGGGCAGGGTCAAGCTTTCTCATGGCTCTCCAGAGCAACACTGGCACCCTCAAGCTATTGCAGAAGCAAAGAATTCTTAGGATCTAAGAGTATTCTTCTGATGCTCAGTAGCCCTCAGATGTCCTCTGAGATGTGACAGGCTGTCAAGTGGATGGGACACAGCTGGTTCCACAAATACCCAAGTTTTCAGAAAGTCTGTAGACTATATCAGGAAAGGCAGTTCAAAAGGCAGTTCTTTGTTATAGTCAAATTGTAATTTGTCTCTAAGTCCACATGGCAGGCCTAGAAATCCAGATGTCACACAGACTGTCCCTCACAATCCTCCCCTCCATCCTTCCACTACATGGCCATTACTGTTTCCTTTGTTTTCTTTTTTCAACTATTATTTCTTTTTTGTTTTTACCCCTCAATTTGTTCTACAAGCATGCAATGTACTGAAATACATTCAACACTCTGAAGGACAATTGTTGCTGAATTTTCTTCACTTTCAAAGTCATAAGCAGACTAAAAAATCGGTGCGTGCTTTACATAGCTCACTTTATGAGAATACTAGCCCCAAAATATGTTGCAAATAATTTCTATGTTTATAGGTATACTGTTACAGGACTTTAGCTGTTACAAAAAGTGTCCTAGGAATATTAGCTTAATTCCTTGGAAATACTAAGAATTACACACTTTTTCTGTCTTGAGCCTGAAATGTACTGTTTGAGACTTGTTCCAGATACTGCAAGACAGCCTTAACTACTGTGTGGATAGAAATATGAACATGATAGAAGTCCTTAAACAACACTTAATCAAGCAAGATCATATTGGAGCAGTCATTACAGGAAATATTGACTACAGGAAATGACATGCCCCACATTATCTCATCAAGGCTTAGATAGTCATCTTGCAGATTTGCACTGCAGAGCTGTAATACAGCTCTCTAGCTTGCTATCAAATGCACATCCCTCTGATCAAAAATTAAAAAGTCATTGGTGTTAAACTTTCCCTACCCACCTTTTTTTTTAACGTGGCCTCAATCTGTGAAAAGCTGACATAACATTTGGGTTGTTTTCAAAAAAGGGTTTCAATAGAAGCTGATTTCAGCTTGTGGGTAAGAGATGGGCACCAGAATCACTTAGCACAAAGAGAATACATAACACAAGAGAAAGAAAAACACAACATATCCATCACTAAAGTTTCTCCTTTTAACCTTTAAGTGTAGTCAAAACCTAATGACTTGCTAATTATCAGGAGTTTAATGATGCCTCTAAGCAGAGGTTGTACTACAGAGCACAGTGTCCATGAACCTCTAGGATCTGGGGTTACCTCGTGACTTCAGCCTGCAGCGAATTCTCCTCTTCTCCAATTCTGCTTCTAAGAAAGCTTTCAACCCACCACCCCCCTCCCCATTGTTGCTACCAACAGTGAAGGAAACAATTTTGAACTCTGGCGTAGGCTGGTCTCCAGATGGCTGCCAGCTTTTTAAGCACTGAGTTGACTAACCTTGCTCAAAGCAGGTCTATTGAACACAGTGCTTCAAATATCAGTGTCTGCTGGGATTGCATCTATATATGTGGAGTCCCACCGTTCCCATCACTAGTGTAGTTGAATGAGTGAATCAGGAGCAAGAAGGATAAAATTGAGGAAAATACATGAGACTTCTCTCCCCCTCTGATGTTGAATCAGCCCATTAAACAGCAGGGAGTAGCTGAGCATAGATTTTCCTTGAGCTTGCTGACCACTAAAAGCAAATTATTATAACCCAGGCTGAGCCTGAGGCTGGGAAAGACCAAGAGGTTGTCTTCCACGTGGAGATTAAAAGGATTGTCCTTAATTCAGCCCAGGTAAAAGAAGTGACTCAGGAAGGAGCAAAGTTAGTTCTCATTAGAGCCCTTGTGAGAACAGAAATCAAGGGCAATTACTATAATTCAATTACTTGATTATGATATTTATAATGTCCTTATGGATTGACAATAAAATCATCAGCCAAACCATCCTGGAATTGAGTCACCCACTTTCTGAGAATAAAATTTATGGGGACAGTTTGATGCTGTTTCCCTGGAGTCTGTCAGTCTGACCTCAGCCACAAATAAAGCCTTTTCAAATGTAAGGAAATAGTTCTGGGATATGTAATATCTGATGTAAAAGAAGAAGCACCGTCTTCATTGCTAGCCACAGGAAAGCCTGTTTTCTTTGGTTCTTGGCCCATATGAGAGTCAGTGCATGAAATATAAATTGCTGCTCAGCATTTCAGCTTGGCAGAGCCAATTAACACGGCCTTCTCAACATGGGCTTAGAGGTTATTTCAATTAAATACTTCGTACAAAAGCTGTTGCTGCACACAGGATTTCTTGGTATCTCTGAAAGGCTGTCCTTGGTGGGTAGTTTAAGTTCTGCAGTGCATTCATCTCTCCCTTTAATTACAGCAACCTGAGTTCTCCTTTTACTTATCTGATATCTGTGTCTCCCTCCTGCAGGCCATCTGAGCACTGCTGCCAAAGAGATGACCTGCACCCTCTCTCACTTCAGCTCACTCTTCTGATCAGCTCTCTTGGTCAGTTCCCAATGACCCATCTTACTTCATAGTTTTATTCTGTTCCTCCAGGCTTATCTCTTCCATCTTTGGCCAAAATAACATATTCTGCTTCTGCTCTGAGAGCCTACAGAGTTTTTGAAGGATAAGTGATTAATGTTCCAAAAAGGAGAGAGAAATTTTGTGCACGAAAAAGTAGAATAAAACAGGATTCATTCAGGAGGCCACGGGGCTGAAACTATTTCCTCCATACTTTTGTAAGGCTCTTAAAGTCATGACACTTCAGCCAACTCCTCAAGACAGCAAGGAAACAAGGACTGCCAATGCCGGAAAATCTTGAACTCAGACTAAAGCACACTTTATTTTTAACTTCCTCTAAAGGCTCATCATTTCTGCAAAGTCCACAGAAGTCATCCTTATTCTGATTTCCCTTACCTTTACTGTTTAGTTAGATTTCTACTGAGGAAAATAAATTATGTTCGTGTCAGGATGCAATCCTGACTTTCAGCTCCTTGTTGTCCTGCTGACTTCCACTGTGAGCTTGGTCCGTGTCTCCAGTAGAGCTATAGGGATAACTGTGTTTCCCAGTCCCTCAGGAACTGTGCGAGGAGGAATACACCCCTGATGATACGGTATTAAGGCTTTGAAAAGGTAGTAGGGAGCTACCAAAACCTGACCATGCAAACCAATACCCATAGATAGAATCCTTCACATAAATCATCAATAATGTGTGAGGTATCATTGTGTAGTGAAGGCAACACCTTTGAGACACCTCAGCTCTGTCCCATGCAATGTGATGAATTTCTCTGCAATGCTTAGATGGATGCTGGAAAATCTGATCCCCTGTTCAGAGCCCTCAAATCAAGCCTAGATAGAAAAAAAAGGTATGTTTGGGGAAAATTGTCCTACAATTTACAGCCCAGTAAATATGAAATTATAATCTTTGGTGCATCTGGCATGCATGGGAGACTAAGTTCTGAACTTCATCAGTGTGTTACCAAGCATCTCCTGGCGAGATGGATCTAGATCTCTTAAAGGCACCTTCAGACAGTCCACTAGACAATTTTGAGTCTGAAGTTGGAATGATCACACTTTGGCTGTTGAGATTGAGGTACATGGAAGTTTTTTGGTCTCAGAATTTAGAAATTTTTTTTTTATTTCTTGTCTCTTGAACTGCTTTTCATTGAAAGGGTATCTTCATTTCTTTGAAAATGCAGAAGATAGTTTTAGGAAGCAGTTTATTCAGCACCACCTTGAACTTCCTTTGCAAGAAGATGAAATCACCATCAAATTAGGGACCTCTGTACAATCTTTATGGTGGTGCTTCTGCAAACCCATTTTGCAGAGTTGTAAGTGAACGAACATGTTTCGAGACAAAACAAATTCTTACTCTTTGTCTTATTTTTTCTTTTTTTACCTCACCAGTCTATTTTTCTCTTAAACCACATGAGAATAAGTGTGACCACTGAAGATGTGAGTTTGGTGAGATATAGATATTGTGCCTTAAACAAAGATAATACTAATGAATTCACATTCAACCTTTTCAGCCCAGCGATAGAAAAAGATTTTCAGTCACTTTAGCCTGAGCTACATTTGCACTCAGGGTCACCTAAAGAAAAGGACAACACATTCATCTTTATCCTCCTTGAGTTGTGGAACCACTCAGATAATCTGTGAGTTGCAAAGTGAAATTAAATACCTCAAAATGCCATCTATCTGATCCCCAATTAAAACATAATCTTTTTAAAGCTGTCAATAGCTGCTGACCAGAATCAATATGGAGAAGATTATGACTGGCACTTCTCCAGTGATCTTCAGGCAGACAGAAAATACTGACTGTTGTTGTCAGGTCAGCAGGAAAAGAGGAAAACTGGACCTCAAGCAGAACTTCATCACAGACAAATGGAATCTGAGATCCTATGCAATGATACTGCTGGGCAGTTTTGGGGTTTACTAGGCAAAGGAGAAGGTTTGGTTTTTTTGGGTTTTGGTTTTTTTTAACTATGAGGAGAAAGAAATATGATACATGAAAATGTTTTAAAGAAGTAACACTGGAGACTTAAAATTATGAATCTCTAGAAAAGTATTTGTAAAAGAAGTTTTACTTTGATCCTCTATATATGTACACTAAAGTTCCTGAGTCAGATTCAGCCAGTGTCTTAAGAATTTGAGACATATTGCTTTTTATTTGCATTTAAGGAATATTAGCTTACATTTATCTAAGTAGATCCTGGATATTTCTCATCATTGCTACAGGAGCTAAAAGTTTTAACTATCTAAATCTAGTGTTTGATATCAGTGACAGGAATGATCCCTATTACAGCATGTAAGCTTAGGGTAAGAGGCCTAAACTACTTCTTTTCCTCCTGACCTACATTGGGATTGCTTTTATTTCTAGGCCAGAATGAAAAGTTCAACACAAAAAAAACTGTTTCCTGGTGTGCAGAGGGCTTAGTAGCCTTTCTACCCACAAGCTGTTGCTTTCCTCCAGCCTTCCACAGTACAGATTGTGGCACAAATGCTCCAGCCTGCCTGTGAAGTTATAGCAGTTAGAGCCATACACTTATTGTACTGACAAAAAATCACCAGAGCATTACCTCTTCCAACACAATCCATAACTGGTGTTGAGTTGTCCAGCAGTCCTTACAACTCCATGCTGAAGAGTGGCTCATACATTTGAATTTTCCTTCTCCTCCTGCAAAAGCTGTGAAGCAAGCTCTAGATCCAGAAAGAAAGGCCACTGCAATGGTTCAAACTCACCTACACCTTTGAACTGGTGATCTGAAGCACTTGCTGTGACAGAGTGTCTGTGAAACACTTAACTCTTTTCATCTCTATGCATCTCTTCCCACCTGAAGAAAAGTGGATGACAAATCTTCCATGCCACTGCTGACTGGGGGAGAAGTACAAGAATCATTCAAAATGTGGACTTGATAAGCACCTAAAATCAACAGAAGCAAAGCTGGGGTCTGAAACTGTTTAAGTGAGAAAACACTTGAGGGCTTGTAGCACAGACGTAATATGCTGAAACAGCATTTTAGGTGCTGTTTGCATTTAAGTGGGTTGAGGAACGATATATCTAACTTTTCTCACTGTTTTCCATTATTTAAAATAAGCTTTAAAATGGCTAGTTTTATTATAAACCTTTGTATATTTTACAAATAATTTGGGCAAGAAAATCCCTTTGCAAGTAAAACAGCCCATTTGAAAGTTACTTTCTCAAAAAACATAGAGCTCTTGTATTTTCCTGATCACATGAAATCTGATACAGAAGAAGGCATGGCATATAAAAACACAACTGCAAACATGCCAGCATAAAAATTCTGGAATCAGTTTGGCCCTGTTGTTTTTACAGGGGTGATTTGAACTCCTGCAGATTTGTACATTCTCTTGCAGATTTTTTCAATATAACCTATTGGATGGGATTATGACAGCTCTGTTTTGTTCAGAGCACAACTTTTCTGTCTTATTAGAATAGCAGAGGCAAAGCTGCCTATAAAATGACGGTGCTGCACTGACATTTTGATGCACCTCGATTAGTTCATTGGCAGTACAGAAAACACTGCTGAAATCATACAAAACTGGGTCTGGACAAGGTCAGTTTCAAAACAAACTCATTCTACTAATAAATCACAAGCAAATAATCTAGTTATTGCAAAGTTAGAGTTGTCAGCATTCAACTAGCAGAACATATAACACCATGATCACTACCTTACTTCACCCAAAACCTACAAAAGAAGGGGGAAAAAAATCTGATGAATGTTTTTCAATACTATGTTTAATATTTTCAGGTTTGACTGTGTTTTTTACTGCTTTCTTTGCCAAATTTTGCATTCAAAAGTAAGGCTCCATCCTCTAAGATAGAGGTCCCTTATATGGAGGCAATAACTTCCAAAATCTTTTGTCCTTATAAGACTGGTACATAATGAGAAATCATCACTGAAATCAAAATGGAGCTAGACAAAGTGACTAGAAAGAGACCTGGCATGCAGAATGTTTCTCAAAAGAGGGGAAAAAATTCTTTCTCATTTTTACAGATCAAGGAAAACAATGAAAAGAAGCAAAACAATAATATTCCTAAATGGTTCAAAAATTGTCCTATGAGTTACAGAAAAATGACATCCATAAGAGTAGAGCAGAAAAGATCTAAAACAGGCCTAGTTCCATGGTAAGTAGAGTGGTCTAATGAAGAGAAAAATCAGGCCTGGGAAAAACAAAGAAGTTGCTTCCAGATTATTTTTGGAGTCTAAATTTAGCCAGCCAGGTTTGAAAGCATTGGCATGTGCATAATGGAAACTCTTGTCCTGTATTTGAATATGGGGTATCTCACTGTGTATTTCAAACAGTCTTTTAATGTTTCCCCAATGCAATATTAATTGCAATAAACAACCACAAAGAAACCAAATAAATGAAAGTTAAAAATATGCCAGTTGTAAACACCTGCAACCTCTTGTTCTCCTTAATCATTTAATTCCACACACCTATATTGAAATTTCACACTATGCCTTAGCAGGGCATTGTCACAGCAAAACACTAGAATGCTGATATTGTGCTAGGTCAAGAGTTAAGTAAGTTCAGTCCACCCCTGCTATTTTGTGTTTTAAAGCAGTCCTTAGTCTAGGCAGACTCTCTCTGTTATTATTACTTCTTGAATGATAAGAGCTGGGATTGACCTTCAAAAGAGATTTAAATGGCCTTATCCGAAAAATAGTCTGTGAACATCTATAAACTAATGTGCTGCCTTTACACTTCCTTTCTCAGAGAGGAGGTGTAAAGGCAGCACATCAAAGTCAGCAAGGAACTTACAATAATGGATTTCAAAGTCAAAAATCTAATGCAAATCTAAGTATTTGCTTATAGAGTCTTTGAAGTCTTGACAGATTAAGTTTAGAAGTATTTTCTTAGATGGTATCTACATAATCTAATAGAGATGATTTCAGGAACTGAGTAGATGTTTCCAGTAGATGTTTCGATTATGGAACATATTTTCACAATAACATTAATAAAGAATACATTTTTGTTTAATTTTCTTTTAAGTTTATAACACAATACTGAGCAGTTATAAATGATATTTTGCATCTGTGGAAATGTTTTTATCTTAGGAGAAGAAACTGACAGATGAACAGATAAAGGAGTTTCGTCTCTACTACGCTTATGTAATTGACTTTGTTAAAGGACATTTAGGTGTTGTTTGATTTACATCCTGTGTCAGCTTAATGCATCAACCACGTAAGGTTTCACTTGTTTAAATATTTCATTTTAAAAGGTGCAGTAAGCTCATAACTTCACCAACATCCACTCTTCCCTGACTAAAATGGATTCTTCAGTTTAATCTATAACACTAGAAGTAAATGAAGACTTCACCCTTTCCCTTGACAGAGGAACCGAGACTGTCATTACTTATTACCATAAAAGTTGAAGGAGGTGCTAGAAAAAGTGTGACAGTAATTATATAGTATTTTTCCTTTTTAGAAACAAAATTTGTAAAATAAGACTTGAAACATAAAAAGAAATTTTAAAAAATAGCAGTACTTGTATTGCTTATTGAAACCATTATTTATTGTTACTTCTGATATCAGAATTGTTCTTTTATGTAAAAAATGAAAAATATGAAAGTGGGTTTTTTTCCAGGTTCAGTTTGATTTATGTTTATTTGTTGACATATTATCAGAACAATATTTTTCAAATTAGATACAGTTACAGCTGCTGGAATTACCTCAAGTGTGTTTGTAGACCTAGCCTGTACCTAAAAAGTTTTCCTGGTCTTAACATGCCAGAAATAAAGCTCCTAATATGTGCACAGTTCAATATCCAGATAGAAGGAATTTTTTGCTTGTACATTTTTATTTTGTTACAGTTTTTGCTAGCAATATTAAAAATAAACAAATAATCTCAGCCAGCCTAATCTTTCAAGAAATCATTTGCATAAGATGACTTTGTTTATATATTGTCTCTGTAGAAGTTTAGAGGATTAGAGGATTTCTGTCCCCACCCAACACCCACCCCAAAACACATGAGGATATCTACTATAAGTTTCAAATCAGCCCTAAGTAATACTGGGTATTTTAAAACAAACTTTGCAGCCTTAACCCTCAAATATTTTTAGGAAGAGCCAATATGTCACCCCACCTTTCTCAGTATAGGTAAACTGAGAGTCTGAGATTGTGTGTGGTGTATAAAATGATACAAAGACTCCACAGAAAAGAATAAGATAATCTAGAGATCCCACTTTGTCCCTTGGTAGAATTTTCTTCAGTCTAGAGATGGGTAAAACTACAGAAGACACAGGACTCTGCAAATTCATCTGCTCAGTCTCTTAAATGCAAGCTATCAGACAACACAGTTATGCTGCCTTTCTTTGAGTTTTATGTGGAATTTTTCTTACATAATCAGGAAAAATGGGGCAGGGAAATGGGATTGTAGTCTTTTGCATGTCTCACAATTATAAAGTTACTTAAAATCTGGAGAGGTTGGAAAGTGTAAAGAGCCAAATACTATCAGATATGGTCTTGAACAGAAATATCTGCAATAAACTATATATACCCATGGAACTTGAGTGCTTCCTATAACAAATCATACAGACCAAGACTATAAAACTGAAGTGATGTTAAAATCTGATTTTTTTTTTTTTTCAGACAGGTCATTATCAAGTCTAAGGGATTAAACTACCTAAACAAGAAGGCAAGCTACCTTGCCTTCCTAATTGCAAATTTATCTTGACTAAACTCCAGCCACAAGGACAGAATATACTTTGTACATTACACTGCCTGCTCCTTTGAGAACAGAATATTCCAAACCAGAAAATATATGAGTGTACTTTCCCTCTTTCTTCTCTAATAGATATTTATAAGACAGCAACAGATGGAAACAGAGAATTTTACCTTTCACCATCTGGATGACCTAAATAAACTATTTCATATCTCCCTTCTCTAATTTTCTGTATTTTAAATGGAAATGATGACACCAGATTATACAACTCTGCAACTTACAGATGTTTGTCCATGTAAGCTGGTATCATTCCATTTTCTCTCTTGGTACCTTGGTTCTTTTTTTCCATTGGCTCTGATTTCCAGCTGTGTGATGATTTCTGTGTCAGGTTACATGAATGCCAGCCTGCACAGAGTGCACTAGCGAGGCTGTGCTCTCTTCCCAGGAGCTCACAGCTATGCAAAGGTTCACAGCCACCCCCATCTCTCCCTGGGGATCAAGGGAAACTGCAGGGTGAGGCCAGTGCCCTGAGTGGAGTCACATCCACCCTTCACGTGGGGCTGAGGGATTTAGAACACAACATATTTGGTACCATTGCCCTAGAGTGCTTGTTTTTCTTTAATGAATTCATCCTTTTGAGCTATTTTGGGGGGAAAAGAACCTTTCTTCTTCATGCTTGTGTTTGTTTTACTTTTGAGGTGTGATCAAAGTAAGTCCTGGCCGTGTAATCATTTAATGCATTTTGGCTGCAGTTTCAGCTTTCTTTGAAATTTATCCCTTTTCTCTTGCCTATGACAGCCAAACTTTACCTCCAGGTAGTAAAGGAGGTTCACAAACTCTTTTATATCTCACATCTGCTTTCAGCCCATTAATCACCCAGACTGTAGACAGTTTCTTGCTTCTTCTGTAGACTGTGATTTTGTCTAGACTAGGAATTAAAGAGTGAATTTTAACATGGTCCAGCTAACATGTTTAAATGTGGACCAGGCTGTGTATCCTTTAACTCATGTTTAGCCAGGCAAGTTAAACACTTAGGAAGAAATTATGCATCAACATGACAAGATTAACACATGCCAAAATACTATCTCCCTTGTTTAAATTACAGGTAAAATCTTGGCCCTTACAAAGTCAACATAAGATTGCTACTGATTTCAAATTACCCAGAATTTCCCATGTAATTTTAAGACTACATTAATCAGAATGACTTGAGTAAGATCACCTACTTAGTACAGATCTGATATAGGTGCTAAGAGTTACACTGTGATTCCACATCTTTAAGGACCCAACTCCTTTGCTATTGTGGCCCAGCTGCACAGTGATACTTCAGTGATACACAGTGAACCACACCTTCTTTCTGCAGAAGTTCAATTTAAAAGATTAACCAGCCCATCAAGTATAATTTTACAAATAACAGCTAATTTATCTTTTCAGATTCATTGCAGAAGCGCTACCAGTTTTACTGTTCTTATACTCCTGGCTGCCAATATGCACCTTTCTCCAAAGATTTCCATTCAGCTGGGACACAAGTCTTCTTCTTCATCATGAGTAGTTCTGCTGTCAGAGGTTTCTCCCCAGCCTCCAGTGTCCATTGCCATGTCCCAGCTGACACTCAACTGTCATGAGGACTGAAAGAGTGACTTGTATTCCTATGCTCTCACTTGGGGTGCTGAAACCCCTAGCAGAGGAAAGCTGATTTGGGGAAGGGAGGTTCTTTGTATTTTTCAAATCAATTAGTTCTTGGGCATACCAAGCAAAGGTAACACTGTTCATTTATTCACCAGAAATTTGAAAAATATATAGAAAAAAAAATAGCATTAAATGAAAGACCAAAGAAAGAGAAAGAAAACTGTGATGGTGGAGATGGGCAGGCTTTTGTATAGGGTGGCTTTTTCACCAAGAGCACACAAAGCCCTTGAATCAGATTCACATGTA
Source organism: Vidua macroura (assembly GCF_024509145.1). Lineage (NCBI taxonomy): Eukaryota > Metazoa > Chordata > Aves > Passeriformes > Viduidae > Vidua > Vidua macroura. The sequence continues at coordinate 13,771,096 of NC_071576.1, forward strand.
GACAGGGACAGTGAATTAGTATGGGGATGCTCCTGGAGCCTGAACTTTTAAAAGTGAGTCACAGATGATGAAGAACTGCCTCCTGCCAGTCTTCACCACATAACAGAGAAAAGGCCAGCATTGCCTCTGTTCTCTGATTTTGGGAGAAAGCATTTTGTTTTAAAGTATCCATTTGATTAATAAGCTTTGTATAAATGATTAATAAGCCATCAAAGTCTTTAATATCATTTTAACTTGGGTTTTGTTTACTTTCTATTTGCCTTCTAAAAAATGTTTATGCAACATTATGAGGCAATGCATATTTATCAAAGACTGCAGGTTAATGGAAGATGATCAGGAAAGCAGAGAGAAAACATGATTTGCCTATTAAGTTGAATTAGGAGAATTTGGAGGCAAAATGCATGGTAACTGTTACTCAATGTCTGCCAAAACTTAAATCATCATCTTTTATCAATGCAATGCCTCCCCTCCCAGAGTACATTGCAAATTATGATAGAATCATTTCACATTACCTTCAAAACTCATCCACCTCTTGAGAAGTATATTGTATCTATTCAGCAGTCTCACACAGTATTTTTGGCTATTAAAATGAACTCAAACGCAGAGTGAAACATCAGACTGAACAAAGGCAGAATACCGCTAGCCAGACGGAACATTGCATACTACTATTTTTTTTTTAATTACATTATTTGTAATGCCCCACAACTGGACAAGTTATGAACACTGGGGACATAATGAAAATCAGTACAGAAAAGCCACATTGCAGGCTCACAAATGCACTCCCCTGTCTTGCATTTTACACTTCCCACTTTGTCTCACAGGTGCTGTGGCAGAGCTGGGTACAGATACACCAGCAGTAACCAGGAATAGGTTATATAACTAGTATTCCTTGCCAAGTGGGAGCTGCAGTCTCTCTTTTTGGTTGTTTTTGTTTGTTTGTTTGTTTGGGTTTTTTGGTTTTGGTTTTTTTTATTAAGCACATATAATGAATTGCACAGCAGGTAATATCTGCTCTTCAGATAACAAGTCTTCACTGAAGAAAGTAGCAATAAAACTATGTTAATGTGACCTTGAAACTGCAAAGCTTTATTCTGAGGCATATCAGACTTGCAAGCATTGTGTCCATCATTTTATAAATTCACCTTGATGATAAATTAATGAAATTATAGTCTTTCCATATAAGATTGATCCATGATGTCAACACAGACAACATGCATGCTTTCTGATTACCTCTCACTGCTGTTAAGATGTATCTCAGAAGGAACTTTCCTATAGTTTACATATGCCTATCAAATCATCATGGTCTAACAGCTCCAGAAATCCAGAGATTAATCTCTGAGATTGTGCTAAAACTCCACAGTGACTTGACCCTGAACTTTGTCACAAGCCTGCCCTTTCCTGCTCTGTTCCTTCTCACCCACCCAGAACACATGCATCAAATTAACAAGGAATGGAACATTTCATTAGTTTCATTCATTCATTTAGTCTGTGGCTTAGCAAATTTTATGTATGTTGCTGGACTGGGAGGATCAAATTTTACCATATTCTGCAGTCTCAGTCTATATGAAAGCATAATTGTTCTATTCATTCTTATGGAATAAAGACTGACATACAATAAGCACTCAGAAGATTTCAAGGGAGTATTTATTTACAGGTCAAATGGGCCCCTAAAGTTTTCTCCTGAAGCATATAGTCTTTGGGAATGTTTCAGCATCATGGTTGGTGGTCACAACAGGAACTTTCAGCTAGTATGCTCCCATATGAAGAATCCCATTTGAAATCATAGGAAACCAGGTAGAGTACATGAAAAGAAAGTCTGACATGCTGACATGCTCAGCACACAGTAATAGAAGTAGGAAGCAAGCATTTTTTGTGTTAGGTTATGCTCTGGAATTTACAGGGCAATTGCAACAAAGGCAATGACCTCAGCTACAGTCATCTACAGTTCATTTACAGACTGAAAATGAGGACTGCAGACAGAGATGGGAGATTTGAATGTCAATTGGAATTATTTTGGATTTAATATGAAATAAAACACTCAGAAACCTATTCCACTGAACCTATTTCAGAAACAAGTTTGAGGAAACCAGAAGAGGATAACAAAACATATTCTGATTAAATCAAAGTCTTTCTCTTGTAGAACAAAGATTTATGTATCATCAAATCAATTTATTTTTTCTTATGAAAAAAATGTATCATGTTTGGCCAAAATTTTATCATTTTATTTTCTGCTCATTTTCAATGAGAGGGTGCTCAGAAATCTTTTTCTGGCAATACAACAGCCAAAAGCTCAAACACATTAAGAAACCACACAACTGGAACACACTAACAACAAAAATATACCTTTTTTTATTGGGTTTGACCTACCTTAAGTTTTAAATCAAACTAAAGCAATCAAATTTTTAAAGTCTGATCAGCTGAGAAATAAGGATATTAAATATGATTAAATGTGATTGCATTTGAGTGTAAGGACTGTTCTTCCATTACTGCTTTGATTAAAAAAAGCAATCTGAGCTGTGAGGTAGAAAAGTTAAATGCAGCAAGAGAAAAATAAAAGGGCTCGAAGTTTCTTTCCTTTCTTTTTCAAAATATATTATTTCTTGTGTGAAAAAAAATAGTATGATTTTAAGTATGTTCTTTTGCAAAACCAAAAGCTCATTGGCAAAGTTTCTGTAACATAATATTCCTTCATGCTTCTTAATTATAGAAAATATGAAGATGAAAAAAAGGAACAATAAAAAGTTGTTCTTATGGGACTTCTGAGAACAAGAATAGGAGACACATTTTGAAATGAAAAGTGGACTGGAAACCTTGGTTCTTAAGCTGGAATTTAATTGGTGCAATATTGGAGTTTAAAGAGTAATAAAGCTTTTGTCCTCAGGTTATGAGAAGAAAATTACCCATAACAATTTTTTAGATTATAATATCTTAGCTGCTTCACCAGTCTATCTTCTTCTGATATTATCATCATTACTCCTCTGATAATTTTCTGTGTTTCATACCTTTACCTCCAAGCACTTGAATGTTGCTGAGAACCCCTGTGAACTTTTCAGATGTGGGGTGGAGATCAGCCACTGATCAAAATTAACTTGAACCACAGAGTCTTCAGAGCTGTTTCCAGAAAGGCAAAATGTGTCACTCCTCAGAGATGAGATAAATAGCAAAACCAGCACAGATCACTCACTCTCACCTCTTAATTGAAAAGTTGGCTGCTGATTAGGAGCTGGCAGTGACCAGCTCAAGCCATCAGGATGCCAATATATATTTTGACCTTATTTCTCCACCTCAGAACAGATCAATCACAAATTAATGTTATATTAGTGAAAGCAAGGACTTTTACTGAAGAGAGAAATCTATAAAAAAAACCATCCAATGAAATAGTGAAAAACAGCTGAGAGAGAAAACTAACCTAGACTGGCAGTGGAACTGTGTGTTTACTCAGTACAAGTAGGATAATCTCAAATCTTAATCATAACTAAACACAGTAACACAAAAAATTTTTGAAACATGACAACTGGTATATGAAAGGTTCTAGTTTGCCACAAAATATTATCTATACAGGAATACTTTATATTATCATTATTCCAAACCAATGAATGCAAGAAAAAATTCTCAAAAGATACATTAGGATGAGTCTGAGATAGGAAACTTCTTTTTTTAAACTGTTTGAATAGTTAAAACTATGAGAATCACACAACTGAAACATTAGCCTCTTCATTTCTCATTCCTTGCTCTTCTCTCATTTAAAAAAATGTTAAATGTAAACACTGAACACTAGTGTAACAATATAAAGTGACTCCTGGATGTGGACCTCAGGTGGGTGTACATGCCCGAATTCTCACTGTTGGTGCATCAATCCTTCCCAATGCACACGGAGTGCCTGTCTGCACCTGTACATCACAGAACCAAGCCTTAAAAGGGGACTGACACCAATAAAATATATTGGTGTGGTCCAAGGACCAATTGTCAGCCTTGGATCGAGTACCTCAAAAGTGCTTATGCACTTAAGTTAAGAATTGGATTTAAATGCCTGAAAAGCTTTAGGGCCAGACTTCCAAGCTAAACATTTGTGGATCAGGTAAACCACTCATAGGACAGGTGAGTCTCTCCAAGCTTGACAATTGTGTTTTACCTTGGTAAGAAATACAAGGAAACTAAAGATAACCCCTCTCTACTCATTCACACTCATGTGCACATACTTGCAGTTCCTACCTTGAACTGAAAAGATACCTAGTCAGGGAAGACAGCCAAAAAGAAACTGTATTCTACAGGCTGGTGTACTAAGGCACTGCCTGATAAGCTCTGGTGATTCGTGGCAAGGATCAGTGGTTATTGCTCCTACCTGCCTACCATCTTTACCGCGTAAAATGTCTGTTCTTTACCTACTGCCTCTGCTTTATGGGGGCACAGACTGGGTCTGTGGTCTATGGTACTTTCAGAGGAGGCACAGTGACCCTTCAGCTTTTTCCACTATGGCACCAGGTACTTCAGTCCCCTCAACAAGCACCACCAGAGCTCATGAGTCACAGAGTCAAGACACAGAAAGACTTTGCTGAAGAAACACCTGCTGAGCTCATCAGTGCAGAAGTACAGCAAGACAATCTCTGTCAGAACGAAAAATATAAGATTAATTTTCTAATTCTAAGTCCAGGTTCTATTAAAATGCACATTATCCATTACAAGAATGAGAAGAATGATGCACGATTACACCTCCAGAGACACAGATATGAAAGAGGCATGAAATTTATGCAACTTTCATTCTTAGAACTAAGACTAAACCTTTCTAAAATGAAGGAAGAGAAAGAGGAAAAAAATCAACAATGCCCCAAGTAAAAAAAAACAAAAAATACCACAAAACACCAGGGGAAAAAAAAAAAAAAAAGAGAGAGAGAAAGAAAATAAGGCACTCCAGGACACTGAAATAGATGGAGTATGCCAGCATTTGCTTCAGCAAGGAAAAAAAGTTTATAATGGAGGCTCTGAAATAAGTTTAATTATAGAAATATGAATGGCATCCCTATAATAAAGTAAACCAACAAGTCAAATGAGCATCCTTGCTCTTTATTACAAAGTTGTGTGCATTTCTTCTCTGATATGGAAGCTATGGAAGTTTGCCTCCCTATTACTGTTTCTTCTTACACTGTCCTGGGGTTTAGAAAAAATGCAAAGCTCAGAAGCACAATGTGGTTGTAAAATTGAAGAGCATTTATTTCTTATATTTAAGACTTGGTTTGCCAGGACAGTCTCACAAGGTAAATAGTCTTGTTTTCATAAGGGCCTTGGTACAGCAGGAATTATATTTATTCTAAATTTCAATGCCATCATGCTAGCATTTCACATGAAGCAGAATGTGCTTCCTCGTATATCAGTACAAAAATGTGAAAGACACCCTGGCTTAATGTTATTTTAAGAGATCAGAATTCATCATTCAGTATGTGTATCACTCTCTCAGTAGTATAACAGAGTAAAATTATAGTATTGTTCTGTGCCCAGGGAAATAAAAAAGACATCTCTTTTTTACCATATAGAGTAAATTCTGATTAAATCTTGTGATTTAGCTAGAGTATGATGCAAAATCTGCTAAAATCAATGTGATCCTGTGTATTGATTTCAGAGGGCTTTCAAACATGCACTGTGGTAGGAAGACATTTGTGAATTGTTTGCTATTATCTTGAGTTTGTTATCAAACACTAAATCACTTTAGGATCTTAGAGATTTTGTAAACCTCTACTTGGTCACAATGGAATTTATGTTGCTCCAAATCTCTCCATAATTTATTCAATAGACTGGATAGATGTCATCCAGGTCAGAAAAGAATGTATGCTAGCATTTAGAACTCAAGCCAAATCTTCTTTTACTTTATTATCTGTTTTACCACTTCCTTAATATTACAAAAAATATTTCTACTTCAGGTAAAACAGTTGAGAAATATCTCTTCCAAATAGCATGCCAAGCTTTCAAACACCACCTCCATCAAGAAGCATGCTCACTAAACATTCATTTGTGCAGTAACTGGAAAGTGCCATTTAGGATAAGAGCTCCTTTGGTTCTCTAAGAGCCAAAAGGCTTACCTTCAGATACCCATAGCCTCAGAAAACGGTGATTTACAACTAATCAAAGCAAGGCAGAGTTTTTGGGCCTAAATGAGAGGAGTTAACCAGTGGCAAATAGAAAGGCAAGTTGTTCTAGAGGAGTCCAAGAAGCTCCTATAACAGCCCTGGCTGCATGCAGTGGCAGCACCCCTATGCCAATAATGTTTCTGAAGGGACAGATGTGGTCCCTATCTCATTTCTGGTAACATCCTGCCTAAGGCTTTGCCCTTTAGTTCACCTTGAACATTCCTCCATGGGCCAAAAATAATATGACCCTTAGCAGAACTATGTCTTCCTGATTGAGGCTGTAACACAAATGGACCAAAGCCAGGAAATTTAAAATTAAGCTGACACTTTGTCCTTTAATTCTAGCTGTCAAAGAGAAGAAGAAAAAAGAAAATCAGCTTCATAGAACAAATTCTCCGGACTTAAGTTGTAATGAAGTTTTGGTGTCCTGTTTTTTATAGGTTATGTCCCAAGCCTATCTTTATTCAGTGGGTTGATTTTTAAATTTTTTTTTCTTCACATTTAACTTCTTCACTTTTTAAAGTAAAAAGAAGAAAGGAAGAAGAAAGGAAGAAGTCTTTAATAGAAAGTTCTCCAATGCATATTAATTATCTAAGACACCAGAATGACTGCTTTTGTTAAATACATATTTTTAAATATTTTTAAATGTACATTATTTATGAATAGACTATAACTGTTCTAAAGGCATTCATTCCTGTCTGAGAAAGTAAATATATCTTTACAATTTTTAATTAAGTGGCATTATTTGAGAAAGAACAACACTTCTGATAGAAGTCCTCACTGTGTAGTTCTGACTTCCCTGTTCAAAGAATTCACCCACAGACATTGGGAATTGGTCCCTTCAGGCAAAATATACACTGCTCAAGAGTCACAAAAAATGTGTTACAAAGGGAGTCCCTACTTCACAAATATTTAGGGGACAATCTCCTTTTCTCATCTGCCACAAAAGATCTGTGCCTTCAGGTTTATGACTTTCACTCAATACTGCAACACCTACTGGTTTCAGTTCTTAGGCCAGCAGGCAATTTCTAATATATGCACTTTATACTCCTCAGGTTCTTCTCTGAATAGTGCCTGACCAGGATGGAAAAAAGTCTGATTCCAGTCGGTTGTATTGTGAGTGGAGAATGTTTGCAATCTACTACTCAGTCATTTGGTTCATAGCATTACTCCATGTTCTAATCTTCCAGTTATCTGGGGCTCAAGGTTTGCATTCAAAATATGCAGGTATGCTGGTGACATTCAAAAGCATAGGCATTGCTTCTCACTGATTGTTTTGTTTAATCCAGGTGCCTTCCATGAGAGCATATGAAACCAGGGGGCATAACCATGGCATTAAGCATTAAAAAAATAATAATAATCCTTTTAGTCTAGAGAAAAAAAGTTTTGGATTTTCATTCAAAATTTTGCTACTGAGGCAAATTCTACATAAACCTCTTCTGAATTTATTTCCACATTCAAACTGCAAACTACTAGAGGCTTTTGCATAACTTCAGATTTTCTTGTGAAGAGCTTACACAGCTCTAATCTGCACATGAAACTCAGACTGACGTCAATGGCTGGTTTATGCAGGGATCAAGGGCACAATATGCAGTCAAGATCCCCTCTGCAGATAACCCAAAAGCAGAGCTTTGACCTTATAGCTCAGCAGAGAAAGCTAGATGCCAGTTGAGATACTGGCAGTCTAAAAATATTCACATTCAAACCTCAAACAAATGTTTGAAACATAGAATAAACCAAAAAATCTTGCTTTGAGTTTATATCCAATTTACTTTTTTCTGCTATCATGAAATTTTATATTTTATTATGGAAACATGTTTAAGAGACAGCATTTGAGAATTTAAAACAGAATCTCAACCTGTTTTCCATCTTTAGTAATTTCAGCCTGCAAATAATCGTGGCTGCACATTCTGTGTCTGCAGTTTTAGGAACAAGTGGGATACCTTTGTCCATGACTGCCCTGAAGCAACAGCAGCATATCCAAAACCACAGGCTTCGAAAGACATTCTGAAGAATAACTTCACTTTTTAATGTCCTCTTCAAGAAAGAGTGATTCTCAGGTTTAAGGCCTGAACACTGGAGAGAAGATGAAGTTATTTTAGACTAATATGCTTTGTTCAGTCTCATTTTCTTTTGCTGGAAACAGAGATAATACTCGTATGCACTTCTAAAGATGTGCTGTTGAAATACTGTGTTCTGCCTGACAGAACATGCAGCCCATTTCACAGAAATACAGCATCTTCTCTGCCCTTAGAAAATAGAGACCAACTGATGAGTTAATTTTAAACTGTCAGCCCCAACCAAAATCCAAGATGCAATCGCACCTTTCCTTTGGTGAAGGCAGGAATGAGGGTCCAGGCTTAGTGACTGCTCACAGATAGTCTCTACAATAAACTGGAAGTTACAAAGAAGAGGGGATCAAGGTGGGCACGGACTGGGAAAAACTGTTATCTGAAAATTAACTTCAGGTTCTCTCTCAAACTAACTGGGCCCTGATGATGTACAAGGCAGAACAGCTTCAGGGTTTTACTCACCGACACTTTGTGAGATAACTTTGTTAACACATTTATTTTAGGGAAAATATAGTTTGGAATAAGGGAACAGTCCAAACAGATATTAAAATAACCAGTGCCCTGTGCTTTCAAAGAAAGAATGAAAATCCTGTGGTGAATTTACATTAAATATGTATTAGGCCTTCTTGTGAAGGAAGTTCGTTACAACCTGGTCACTTTGGTGTCAGATTAGACTATACAGCACAATTGCAACCTTTCTATTGTTGTTAGAATTATTCTTCCTGAGTCAAAATGACATTTTTGAAAAGCCAAAATGCTTTTCAGTGAGAGAGAAATAAGTTCTCTGCTTCAAAAAAGAAAAAAAAAGTGTGTGAAATTTAATATTATGAACATTAGTTTCCATTTAATATTTTGTACTGCAATGTTTTCTTGACCAAAATAATTACATGTGGTAATCTGAACCAAAGGCTTAATATCTATTATACAAACTTACATGCAAATTAGAATCTGATCTGCCTTACTGGAATTTTGAGTGTGATATGCATTAAAATATTTTATTTGCTTTAATACAAATGACTGCATAGGATATGGAAGGTTACTTATAACTGACCACATCTATTGCCATATCTATGTGCAAGGAGCAGACTTAAAGTTGTTTAACAATGCTGAATAACGTTTGTTGGATTTTTTTTGTTTGGATGAGTGGGTGGATGGGTGAGTCTTTGGGGTAATTTTTTTTTTTTTTTTGTATTCTCAGGTGTTAAATAGCAATATCACCCTAATTATTTTTGTCATGGTTACAAACTTTTTATCAGCATTTTACTGGGATTTTTAGAATAGAAGATTTCTGTGTAGTAAAATGTTGTCACAGGATGATGGTCTCCCATTGACAGATAAATTCATACAGAATAGAATCATAGAATGATTTGGAAGGGATCTGAAAGATCATCTAGTTCCAATCCCACTGCTGTGGCTAGGAAACCTTCCACTAGATCAGGTTACTCAGAGCCCCATCCAGCCTGGCCTTGAACATTTCTGAGATGAGGAGTTCACAACCTCTCTACCAGTTCCAACTGCCTTGCAACCCTCACTGTAAAGAATTTCTTTCTAATATTGAATCTAAACCTACCCTCCTTTACATTAAGGCCATTCCCCCTGTCCTCTTTTCACTACATTCCCTTGTAAAAAGTGTCTCTCCAGCCCTCTTGCAGCCCCCTTTAGTTACTGGAAGCTGCTGTAAGGTCTCATAAGAGCCTTATCCTCTCCAGTCTGAGCAGCCCCAACTCTCCCAGCCCATTTTCAAAGCAGAGGTGCTCCAGCCCTCTGATCAACTCAGTGGCTTTCCTTGGGACTCATTCTAACAGGTTCAGGGTTTCCTTGTGAGGAGAGCCCCAGATCTGGATGCAGTATTCCAGGTGGGGTAAGATGGATACAAACAACAAAATGAAGACAGTGTGTTGGATTCATTGGAGTGGTGTTTCTCTCTGTAAATCCTACTTCATACCAATCAGTCTAGGCCTGATCACTTTGCCTACTTGCTTTGCAGTGAATAAGTCCAGCTCAGTAAGCCACTTTCCCTAACTTTGTCAGGTCAGAAAACCATTAATTCCACAGCAAACTTATTCTGCCCTCTCTCCCTCCCTCAACTCGTACACAAGCACAAGGCATGTCTCTCCTTGAGTGCACGTTTTACAAGCTTAGCAAAAAGCCCTACACAAACTGTCCAAAGCATGCAATTTCTAAAGGGTCATAATTCAGTCAACTGAAAACTGACTTTTTCACCTGCAGAAATGCACCTCACCCATTACAGCTTTTTTTCTGCAGCTTTCCACCACTACCCTTGCTTAGAAGGCTATTCATAAAGAAAAGAGTCACAAGAATTTTGTGTGAATACACAGAGAGCTATTTCTCTCCCCACTTTTCTCAAAGAAACTCAAATTTCACCTCTGCCCCTGATCAACATTTTTCTTTTAAACCATTTCAGAATAGGAAAGATTTGGCCCAAAAGGTGCCATTTTCAGAAACCTACGTATGACTGAAAAGAAGCAGGGACTAAGCAAAGAATATCAGCATTGGTATTTTGTTAGCTGTGGCTTGATCTGACTTGACAGATTTATATTTTAATGTGGATTTCCTCCTACTAGGGAGATTGTTATGCCCCATAAATCCAATATTCACAGAACTCCAGTATTAGGTAGTACTGAGGGATGTAAAATACTAGTGACAAACAGTTTGTCTAGGGTATCAAAAAGAGAAATTGAAGTCTCTGGCTTTGGAAAAGATCCAGCCATCCTCTCCACACAAGGAAGCAACTGTCTCTCCCAGCCACAAATTCCCAGCAGCATCTCAGGCTAAAAAGCACATTTAAAATTGACAGGGTTACGAAATCTGGAAGCCACAGGTAGGGGTTGTTATCCACGCTTCTGTGGTTAGCAGGCTATTACACCTCTGCAATAGCTTAAGACTGCCAGAATTGAATGTGCTTGGGTTCTCCACTTCCTGGAAGATTCAAGCTCCAGTCTCTTTCTCAAGAGCAAGGTATAAAGAGCTTACTAGCAACATTGTCTTATGCCTTCTCCTGTCCAACCTTATAAATCTGAGGCTGCCCTTGGTTTAAAAGCACTGATGTTAAAATACCAACAGTGTTTCTCTCCTTGTGTCTTTCCCACTCCTCACTTTTCTTTGCAGATTTCAAGGTGATGACAAAAGAGAGAACAGTCTTAGCATTTGTTAATACCCACTTGACCCACAAAAGAAATTCACTAGCATTCGCAGCTTCTAATTTAAAAACCATTAGACCGTTCCGCTTGGCGGACCAGATCTAAATATTCTTAAAGGGGTGGTTTAATTTAATCATTACCTTAACAAGCCCCCTTTTAAAATGATGATCCGCCAAATTCAGGGGATTTGTTTTGGAATCTGATCCAATAACTGGCTTTGTACAAAGAGAAGCATAGCCGCATCTGATTTGGTTCAGAACGGGGTGATAATCATGAAAATTACTTTGCATATTTAATCACTGTGAAAACATGAGTACAAACTACTTTCTAGAGATTACCTTAAAAAAAAAAAAAAAGCTTCAGGCTTTGCAGCAAGCATGCCAAGTACTTTGATTTACAGAGAATTATTTGGATTTTATAGAAAGCTCAGTGTTTCAAAGACTTCAAGCTAGTCAGCCACTGGCAAAGAAAAATTACTAAATAGTACAAGGAAAACTTTTTATAGGAAAAAAAATTATGCTAACAACAGTTGTGGAGATTTATGTTTGTGGGATTTTTTTAAGTTTGTGTCACTTAACGACCTATATTTGAAGCAAATACCTTACTCAAAACATCTCTGATCTTGTCAAGAGGGCAGAGACACTCTCTTCAGATTTGACCTGGCGTGTTTCCTCACTTCCAGGAGTGAGTCAAAAGCTGGCAAGTCACAGCTGTGCTGTGATCAGGACTTTCATAAAGTTTGAACTAGGAGAGTTTGCATCAGGACCGCTCTCTGGTACCTGTACACAGGGCTTATGGTGGGAAAAAACCTGTCCAGCAAGGCACAGAAGTGTCATCATCTTGTAGCTTCAGATTTTTATCTGGATATCATTAGCTGAGGTTCAGCTACACACAGAGAATTTAGAGACAAATTCCTAGAGATATTAATTTTTCTCACCTAGATAAGACAGACAAGTAAAAGTACACTGACTAGTACTTAGCAAAAAAGATACATACATATATATGACTTGCAAATATTTCCCTAAGCTGAAGCAACTGGATGCCAGATGAGTATTCCATGGTATGTAAAACTAAATTTGCTGCTGAGATAAACAGGTATAACTCCACTAAATCTGTCTGAGTTGCCTCTGCTTAACACTTGGAGTGAATTAGGCCCTACCTTTACTGTCAGCTGCTTTTAAATCCTTGCACTGTGATACGGCAATGTTTGTAAATAGCCCAGCTTCTGAGAGCAATGGTGTAGGCAGAATATCTGAGGGATAATAGTCACAGGCATCTTAGATTATGAAGCCTGCTCTGACAAATATTTGTAGGAATCATCTCAGAGATGTCTGCCTGTTTGTAACTACCATGCTGTACAAAATTCATGAAAAAGCGTGCCTAAAATTCTCTGTGGAAACTGGTGTAATATGTACATATACTTATGAAATATGTATGTATCACACAGACTGCTCTATTATAGAGACACATTTTATATGTTATATACACACACATATATATATATATACATACACCTGTATATTTTTGCATACTTTTCTTATATACTACATATTCCTCTAAGCATTATATGTTCCACAGCTTCAGCAGACTAGAGGTTAATGAACAGGCTTTTTCTCACATATGCACAGAACAGATAATTTTCTTTACTGTTCACGATAAGTTGAAGGAGCATTTGAGTGACAGACCAATTTGTCAATCAACTACAAAGTGTTGAGGAAGCTTCCTCTGCATAATTTTACACGCAGAGATCAAATGTGACCTCTGATTGTACAGTGGGTATGGACAGTCAAGGTTATGAAGTCCAAAGGAGTCATGCAAATCAGTAGCCTTTCTTGAGCGCCTTGACTTTCTAGGGTTATCTCTGCACTAAAATAATTACAGGATTTTAAGAGAAAGATGAAAAATACTTCTTTATTATTTTATGTGTGTGTATGCATATGTGAGGAGGGTGTATGAATTTATTATGGAGTTTGAATGTATGTGTTTTTACTTTATAGTCTGAATTATTTTTTAAGGTCTCAACACAGAGCCCCTGGTTCCGACATCTCACGCAGTTTCTCTTGAAAGCTATATTTTAATAGCAGCTCCGTTCATTTAATGTTAGCCACTTCAGATGATTTCTTTGCTAAAACCTGAATTATGAAAATCACTTGTCAATTACCCTGGGTAGCTGTGTAAAAGAATTATTGCACATTCACAGTGAAAAGAAAACTTTATTTTCACCACTTTCCAGTAAAAGCTAATTCAGAGTAACTCCATTTAACAGTTATTTTATGCTGAAATACTGAATACCTCAGGGAGTCTTTTAGGGATTTTAAAGTCTCTTTATTTATAAATGATTCATGCTGCATTTTCAGAAAAACCTACAATTAGTGTGGGAAGCACAGAGACTCCTTTGGGAAAGGTAAAAAAACCCAACAAAATATACACGCATTATATACAGTCTTTTTATCTATTGTTGTTTTGCAGTGGACTATAAAAAGAAAAGAACTGGAAAAAATGGCTAGGAGATATTTTATCTAACGTTTTAAATATATGACTCAGTGGACAGAATTTTGTGAAGTAGTTACCCTTATGATTTGTACAGCTCACAAAATTCTTCTAATGCAGATTCCATTTTGGCTTGCACTTTCCAACCCCAGTTACAAATGAGCAAGCTATCTAAGAGGAGAAGCCTTCTGTGGCAACACAGGAGGACAAACCATTCCTTCCACCTGCCCCTTGTGAGAGTGATGGTCACTAACACTTCCATATTGTTTGATGCCTGGGGGGTGCTGTAACTTCAAGGTCTTTGAAATGTTCACTCCAGCAGGCATCAAAGATCACACAAGCTCATTTGACTTCATGGGGAATCTTTCTGCTCGTTCAAGCCCAATGACAGACATGTATTGCTCTACCTGCCAGCACTGCAGGAGTTTATGCAACCCTTCTCCTTGTCACACAGGTGGGAGGAATGAGCAGACAAAGACAATGAGCACACACCCCTGAGGCTCCCAGGGCTTCACCCGTGATATGGCTGCCCTTGTTGGAGCCCTGGATTAGCCTGGAGTCCTGCTTCATGTGCTGGTGTTAGGGTTAGGTTTAGGGTTAGAAACACACTGGATGGCATCATGTTAAGGGTCATGCTCCAGCATGTCTAAATGCCTTAATGAAATTACACTCAGGAGCAGGTCACCAAGTGGCAGAGTGGCACTAGGGTTACCATTTATAGCTCCCCTTATCTTCTCTCAAATAAAACCCGATAAAAACCCATCCTTAAATATTCATTCAATCAGACCTTCTCTATTGATGAAATGTTCTTGACTTTCCATCAGTGATGGAAAAAATCACTATCTCTCCTCTGTGCGATAGTTGCACTCCTATGAATTACAAGGAGTGAAAACGCAAAACCTACAGATGCTATTTACTTCAAAGAGACAAGATCTACTGAAATATATTTTTCCCCACCTCCATGCTGAGTTTGCACTGGTGCTGTTACAAATGACTAAAAAATGCAAACAAAATTTCCTGGGGGTCAGAAAAGTCACCCACAGGTGTTTTATAATTACATCGCATTTACGGTGTGAAACTTTCAGGCAGGTGAAAACATAACCATCTGAACCTGCTCACTGACCAGTACCCAGAGAACCTGCCGTGAGACACACAGAAGAGATGGCAAGAAGAGCACCATCAAGTACTCTGTCTCATTGACAAGATGTGCAGATGACATGGGGAAGAGGTGGTGGGTTGTTATTTTTTATGGGAAATCTCAGATTCATTGAGTTAAACCTAGAGATATACAGAATCTGCATCACACACTTACTGGCTTGAATTTACTTGATGGTTTCTCAAATTGCTATGGTAAACATCGTTCTAAAATAAAGATAAACTCATAGTTTGCAGTTAGATGGTATTCTAATTTTCTTTTTAGTAAAGCCCAGTTAATAATACAAATGAAGTAACAGACTGCACACATACCAGGACTTGCTTTGGCAATGCCCCAGTTGCGTGGACATCAATGGGTGGAATGCAAAAAAAAAAAAAAAACAAAAAAAACCCCAACTTGAATAAATGGGAATACCAGCAAGAAGAATGTTAATAGATTGCAGGTAAATCAGAATACTGTTACTGAGATATTCTCTGTGTGTCAGGTTACTAGAAATGAAAACAAGACCCCTAAATACTATGACTTTTTAACATGCTGGGCTTTATTTTTTAATCCTCTACAACACATTGCAATACAGTAATATAAAACTCAAAAGATGGAGCTTGTTCAGTATAATTTTCAATGTAGTATCTATTAAGAAGTTCCCCGTTCTCTTGCACACTGGGTTTTCTATCACATCTACCAAACAGAAAATACACAGGCCTCTTCTTTCTACTGTTGAAACAAAAAAAAAAAGTTAAGTACATCTAGCACTTGAAGCATCCTTTAAGCAATAGGTCTGAATACACCTTCACAATTAAGAGTAAATTATCTGCAGGGCTCTCCAGAGCTGGATGAACCAGTAAGTTTTACTAGCATGAAAAGAAGGAAAGGGAAAATGGGAAAATAAAGAAAGGGAAAAGGAAAGAACATGTTTTGTTTTAAAACAATCTCCAAAATTAGTACATTCCAGGTAGGTTTTCCCTTCTCTAAGATAACAAATGATAGTTTGTAATTTCCTTAATGCTGTGGACCAAAGAAACAATACAATTTCTATAGGACAGAAGGTATGTTCATAGTTCCATTTATATTGCCACTAAGCAAACAGCAGGGGTGCATCAAGGTCTGTTTGATTTTCAAGCCATGGACACTTCTTGAGATTTTTTTCTCACTTCTTGAGATTTTTCATTCTGAAGAAGAATGAGAGGAGACCTTGTAAGTTGTAACAGCTGAATCAGCAAAGTGAGATAAGGCGGAGTGTTGGAGCCAACTGCGTATCCTGGTAAAGGATGAGAAACCAAACATTTTAGCTTCAACAAAATATGGCATTCATAAATAGGAAAAAAAAAAATTAGTTGTGAATCAGTTATGATCTCCACCCTGTATGAGGTCCTTTGGTCCCTTGCATGACCAAAGCTTTGGGTCTCTCACTGCCGAGTTCTCTTGCATTTGTGTAGATCTCACAAATTGCATTGCTTTCATACAATGCTAGTGAGCCATTGGCATGTCAGGAAAAAATCAGAATATTGCTATAAAATAATATGATCAGAAAAATGCTACTATGTGAAGGGATGTAGGAGTAATGTTGAGTTAAAACTAAACTTCTATTTCCTCTTGGAGAAGTGCCATCATGACTTCCACAACTACAAAGAAAAAAATATGATATTGCTTCATTCATTTTTCTTTCTTATTTTTAAAGTGAAGTGCAAGACATTTTCTGGGTCATGAATGTAACATGAGGTGGCAGTGTAAAAAATTAAGAAATAACTCTATGTATAAAAATCCTTAGAAATATGTAACATAGGAGGAAGAATTTTGTTGTTTGTTTTTTCCCTATAAATAAGATATGATGATTATGCCACAAAAATTGGCATTTTATTTGAGCATGTGGAATCCCTGAAGCTGCTTTTAATCTTAAATAATAATAATAATAATTTTTAGTTTCACAATGGGATCTAAGAAGGAAAATATTTATTTTTTAAGTATTTCTCTATTCTATTTTTTGCCATATATTAGAAATAATGCTTCAGCAATAAAAGTGCAAATTGTATACTGACAGCAAGTTATACCTCTTTTAAGAGTTAACGGGTATCAAAATGCAACATTGTACATTTCAGCTTCTGAAACAATAGCATTCACAGTAAACCACTCCAAATAATTTCATTGACTAAGATATGCCTTAAGTTAGATGCCAAGTAAAATTCAAGAAGCAACCTGGGACTAGCTGGTTGATACTCTGAACAAGATGGGAAGGGCTCAGGATGCAGTTAGTCAATGCCAATTCAGTCACTCATTCCCTTGCCAAGCTTACCACCCCCTCAGGAACCTTTATTTAAAACAAATAAACAAACAAACAAACCAACAAACCCTCAAAAATCCGGTTCCTATTTGCAAAGGAGGCCTTTCAAGGAATCTTTGTTCATTGGCCTTCAAGTTCACTTAAAGCTTCTGTATTTTTCAGGCCATGGGATTAATGACAAATCCAGCAAAGCATACGACTAACTTTAAGCCTGTATGTAATCTCAGTTAAGTCAATTAGTCTGCCTGCATGCTCAAAGGTAAGCAGATCTTGAAGTACTTTGCTGGTCTGGCATGATTATCCCTAGTGATGTGTAGACACCGTAACTGCTAACCCGTTCATTGAGGAAAGCTGGCTTCTGCCTCAGCTCGGAAACACATCTTTCCATGGTGTCTACTGTATATACCATCAATTCTACTCTAAACCACTGAAGTCTTGAGGAAAGATTAAAAAATGAATAACTCGCATTCTGTACAATATATCATAGAGATGTTAGTTGTACAGCTTGATTGTATAGCAGGTGACTAGCATTCTCCTTCAGTGTCTGTCTTTAAATAGCAAAACAAAACAAATTTTCAGTTGTGACTGTTAATTCATTTCTGTGTAGAGCTATTGTTGGGTCACCCATGTTACATTAACACAGTTCCTGTACATAGTACAAGCATATTAAGATTTAACTCAAAAGAAGCTCAATCTAGGTGCATTACCTGTGAAGCTGGTGAGTTCCTTACATCCAGCTTGAAAGTGCTGGCATGCCTAGAGATAGTAAAATAAGTCATGAATGCCACAACCAATCAGTTTCAAAATCTTCAAGAATATTTATGTGGGCAGATTATGGTCTCCTAAAAGCAGGCTCTCAAAGCTCTTCTGTTAGTTTCTTTGTCTCTGCAGTTGCTACTAAATTACCAGAGATCCTAGAAAGGTTTGAGTCTGTCTTGACCTTGAACAGGCAGAGCTTCTTGAAGGATGAACCCAGTTTAAGATGGAAATACCCTTTCTCTGCAGTACATTGCAGGTTATGAGAAACCTTACCTGAAAATTGTGCAAGAGCTCCAGAGTGACTCATGTAAATCTGTCACGTAAATATGTATTTATGGGGGTTTTAGAGTTTGGATAACTGCCACACAGACAGCTGCCTATCTCTGAATATATATTTAAGGACTTAAAAAATATGACGTTTTGGCCAGATCGGTTGCCATATATCTCATCACTGCTCCAGTGGCTGTGCAGGTAGAGAATGGCATTCCTGCATTTTTCTGTTCCATATTCCCATGAGTAGCCAATCCAGTCCTTACAAACAATGCAGGATTGTAAACAGCGCAAGGCTACATCTTGAAAGGGAACATTTGCTCAGGAGAAAGGGCTACTGCATCTGCTAGAAAATGCCAGCTTTGGACTGGCAAAGTTTGCCTACCAGAGAAAATCAGCCCTTTTTTGGTACCATTGCACTTCAGGGGTACCAGGGGACCTGGCACAACATCATGGCTTGACACACCAGTATTTGTCTCCTGGATCTCTTGCGCTGTGCAACTTCAGGTTAAAATTATCTTGCTGACAGCCCAACAGGGGCTTGTGGGGTTTCACATGCATCTGCTAGTATTAACAGCAAAAGGGAAAGATATCTTATTGCTTTGGAGCTTTCCTTCCACCCTTTTCATTGTAAAAGGCGATGGAGTCACATGGATTTTCTCACTTCTACATATTAAGTTGAATTTGAACTTCTTGGTGAGATTTTCTCCTATCCTGTGGAATCCTCTTTGCATTGTGTTAGAGAGCTTACAACATGATTATAGGTAAAGCTATGTGCTTTTTTCCAAGGGAAAGATTAGAGGGGTAGTACTATAACCTCTGTTTCCAGAAGGATGTAGTACTATACCCTCTGTTCCACAGAGCAGGATGCTATATATTCAGGTCTATTTCCTGATTTAAACTTGTTTTCAAACATAGACCCTGTTATTAGAGCTGAGTTCCTCCTGAGATATCTGTTTTCATGGACTGTGTGCTGGTATCTCAGAATTATCTGCTTTTTGCAGATACCCCAACCTGCTAATTAATAACATGAATTCATAACATGAGTTCTCTGGCTGAAACAACAGCTACAAGTAGATAAGAAAAGAGCATCTATATCTTTAATTTTAAACTTTTTTTTTTTTTTTTTTATAAACTGCATGCAGTGATTCTGCTATGTCATGTGCTGTGGCATGATAAAGAATGACATGATGTAGCCATTAACCAAATGGCATAACCAAATGCAAAATGATTCATTTTGACTAAGCATATAATGATTTTCTTATTATTTTTCTTAAGTCGTACATTCTACCTTATCCTTAACTTGTTAATTCTATTCAGGAATCAGATGCAGGAGTGCAGAAGCAGAGCTGTCCATGCACTGTCAGTAGCAATACAATATACAGATACGCAGAAACATAAATATTATGCTGAAGTGATGCTAAGGCTGCCTCTAAATGAACACCCAAATTCTGTGTTGGGAGCTCTACAAGCATGTTCTACAGAACAGAAAAGTGGATGTTCAAAGGTTTTACACATGACCATGCCATGAAACATGCTTTCACTTTTCTATGTAGGCATCTTTGATACCAGCTGGAACTGTGCAGCAACCAGAAAAGGCTCTAGAGGAAAAATATTAGGAAGATGGCATGAAGTACAGAAAGTTAAGGCTGCGAATCTTTATTAAGTCTGTCATGGTCTAACATAGTAAAGTGCTCATTATCAATATAATGCATCAACTCTCCAAGCTGATGGTTGTAAAGGTCAGTTATCCTGTATAACAGTCCACAAAATGAGCATTCTCCAATTAATTGTAAAAGCCGGTATTATAATTCTACCTTCCACACTTCATCATGACTAACAGGTGACATGAGTAAATGACAGACTGTACAGATACCTCTTAGTCATATTAATAGTCAGGCATGGTAGCAAGGGTTAAGGACAGAGTGTCAGGTTTAACTTCCCCTCATTACCATTCAGAAAACTATCATTTAATATTAAGTTAATTGTAACACAAAGATATGAGTCATGCCCTTGTGTTACAATTACCTTTAATATTAAATAATAGTTTTTGTAATGGTAATTTCCTTTGGGGATGTTTCATTCCACATTAGGCAGTTCTGACTGATGTCTGTCTTTGCAGATATCTCTATCAGCCACTAAAAGCTCTTCTATGAGTACATATCCATAATCTACAGGAATTCGAGACCATGAATATTGTTCCATTGAAGTCATTGTCCTTTATACTAGATGTTTCTAATCTATTAACTGTTTGACTATTTGATTGTGCTATAACTGTGATTTTTCCTTTTGAAATCTACACAGAAGTGCACTCCTCTTGCTGGGATAGGACTTCATCCACAGCTCTAGCTGCCTTGTTACACGGTCTATACATCAGGTGTGCAGTCTAAAGGATGCATAGGATTTGACTTGCTATAACCATGGTGTATTAGCTATCTGAGAGTGTAGTGAATTCTAGGAGCTGGACAAAAGTAGTGAAAAGAGTTTGAATTAGGCTTTTAATGAAGAACAGTGTTGTGGGAGCTTAGAAATCACAGTAGTAGTAGTAGTTGTAAACCTAGTTTGTGCCTGCCCCATGAGCAGTTTGTCTGTCAATGGTTACAATCATACAAAGCTGTGCATTGAATTAAAAGTTGTTTTCAGAAAAGTATCATTTAAAACAGAAAAGGAAGACACTAAAAACTACAGGATTGACTATGAGTGGAAAAGTACAGTCAGTAAGGCCTCAGTATGCTCTTGGAGGCTTTATGAACACTATGGAAATCCTTTCATTTTCATAAATCCTCCTGCACTCAAGAATCAGAACATGAAGGCATAAGGCTCAAGAAAGAGTGTGGCTGTCCAGCTCTAAAGAAGGTATGAAGGGCACTAACTCCTGCTGCTGCATAAGAATTCTTTTGCCAGTGGCAGGGAACAACACAAGTACAACAGTAATATCCTGGGGGAAAATTTGTACTCTACTGCCCATGGCAATTTTCTAAGGTCAACATAGGGAAAGCATCAGGATGAGGTTTGAGGCCAGCTGGTTCCACAAAACACCCCAAACTGATAATGAGTGGACAAACAGATCCCCCTACTGCTCTCCTTCTTGGTCCTCACAGCACTATCAAACGAACTCTGCAGAAAGGGGCAATGTTGAACTCCCTGGTACCCACCGGACAGCTCAGAGAGTTCTATGGTGGGACTAAAATCTAAGTCTAAGTGCCTATAAAGTTTTTGAAGACTTCTGAAGTTGCAGATTTCCTTTTCTGATTAGGATCTGGGACTGAATGTCAAGCTTTCTCTGCTCTCACCAGTGGAAGACATATATATATAGCGGGTATAAATTCTGGTGAAATTAAGTCTCATAAAGGAAATTCTATTTGAAATGACCATAACTTTAGTGTAGAAGTAGTTTAAAGAGCTCTGAATTTTATCTTCAATATTTTTTGCCCTTGTCAGCAACAGCTCAGCCAACAATCACTATTCTCTCTTTCAAAAGTTTGAAGCACATCTAATGGCTAGGTGAGACCACATTCTCAGTGTGGTTATCACTTAGAAACCTTATACACCATGCAAGCTTTATACAGCCTCTGTACATTTGAATAACAGAGGTTATGAAATATTGGTGCTCCAGATCATTAGTCAGGCAATTACAATTTTTGTTTGTTTGACTTTAATTAAAATTAGTCTCACAATTCACACATTACGAGAAGAGGTCCTCACTGAACAACTGATACACAACAATTCTCGATTAGCTAATAAAGAACATCCATTCTTATCCCCAGCTTGAGAAAAAACCAACTCCCTAACTGCTCAACACTTTTGAACTTAAGGGATTTCAAGCCACTAGTGAAAGGAGAGCAGTATCATGTTCTCCTTTAACCACAAGCATCTAGGTCAGGGGACAAGAAGGAAAAGAAACTCCATTCTGTGACTCATACCTAGCCATTATCCACCCTAGATATCCCACAAAGACACTCAACAATATTGTAGTAGTAACATGTATTCGCCTGTCTAAGGGAAAATGCTTTGTGCAATTTTGCACAGTTTCACTAAAATTAACAGTTTCGTTAATTAGTCTTGGGCCAGGTCCTTGCTTTTTTTCAGATGCAAACCATTGCATTTAGACAAGTTTGCTTTTCTCAAGAGCCATCCTGTATGTATTTGTGATAGAGAAACTGTACAGCAGCAAACACATTTATCTTTAGTCTGATGAATGCTTCACCACATGCTAGGGTGTGTGTTTCAAAGTATATTGTCTGAGAGATCTGTTCTCAGAAATCGTGGTGTGGGGGTTTTCAAAGAGACAGATGTAGAAATGCTTACATGTTCTGACTCAAAGCTGATTGGCCCAAGTACATGAAACTGTACAAATCTAAAATTGAGACTAGCACAGACTTAATGATGCAAATTTCCATACATCAGTTTTATAATCCTCACCAATTTCCAGGAAACAAAGTAACATAAGAAAATTAGGGTGAAACAAAGGATTTCTCAGTTTATTAGGTACATGATCCAAATCCTGTGAAATTCAGAGGGAGCCTTTGCATAGAGAATAATAGACTTTGGAGTAGGTCCTGTGCAAAGGAGTAATTTCTGGCTGTAGAAGCAAAAATGCCCGCAGCCACAGAGCCACAGACATGTATTTTGTATGCAAAAATAGAATTCCTTGGTGAGAACTCTATACATTATGCTTATAGGTAAAAGTTAAATAAAGCATCCGTCTGCTACTGTTGTTTTTCTTATTAAGCAGAAAGGAATGAATGCAATATGCAATTCAAAAATAAATTTGGAGAAAAGGAAAAGGGTGGGGGTAGGTGAATAAATATATGTAAAATCACAACATGATACTAATGTTCAATTACAAAAACTTTACAGAAGTCTATTTATTTATTTATTTATTCTAATTCTAAATCCCTACCACTACACAACAATGTCACATTTTAATGTAATATCATGTCCAATGCATATTCATGAAATAAAAATCTTGGCAGTGGCACAAGAAAAGTGGGATGAAGTGTGTTTGGCGGAGTGCGTCACGTTTCCAGACCAGCGGATTTTTTGATTAAAGTCCCTTATCCGTTTTATCATGCATATCCACTCTCTGATTAAAGTGATCTGGAGCTGACACTCACAATGTCAGTATGCACTGAGACCCTTCACACAAAACATGGTTGGAATTTATATGCTTTAAAAAAGGGGGGGAGGGGGGAGATGAGAAACAGACCAACCAAAGCTGCTGCATTAAATTAAGTATATATGTATATATCTATGTACTGAAAAAACACACTTGGACTTGTTTGTTTTAATCTTACATATTTCTTTTCCACATTGCCAGGCTACAAATACCACATGTTTTGCTTCCATTTCAAAAAGTATCTGTCATGCAAGTTCTTTATTTCTATTGCACTGGGCTTTTGATCAAAATGCTTCCATGCTGAGGTGAAAAACACAGCTGAGGTCTCCTACATTCACAAATAAATAACAAATTTCTCCAAATCTACACACACATTCTACCTTCTTTATTTTCTCCCAAAAACTTTAATTAATGTACCACATCTCAACCACAGGTTATCTGTTAAGAAAACAGGTTCTGCCACAGCAGAAGCACATGGATGTTGCAAGGGTGGGTTTACCAAAGATCCACAGACCTTTTCTCCAGGTCCCATGCTCAGAAGCAGCCAAGTATGTGTAGGTTATCTGAAAATGTATTTTCCAGCCTCACAACATTTAAGAGGATGCAAATTGCCTGTGGTAAGTGTCACATTCATGAATATGGTAGCCACTTTTCTGGCTTTCTGCGAGTGGTTAAATTTTCCTTGAATTTAAAAAGCTTGTGGTCAGGCTCTTCACCTTGATTGTAGAAAGTGCTTAAGCATAAGCTCAACATTAAGCATAAGAACAATGAAATTTAAGTACTTCAAGTGTTTGTCTTACCTGCAAATAAAGGGATTTTAACAGCTCATTTAATAATGGTGTTGTAAATGTTCATTCTCTCTAGCAATACAATTGTATTTTTCACTTCCAAATGCTGATCTCTGATCATTAAATACTTATGAAAAGGCATCCTTGGTTTTTGGAGATCCACAGATCTCTCAGGTCTGCAGTGTTCTTCAAAACTTGCCTTTAAACTGAAGAATTCTGGATCTTTTGGTAAGTTTTAGCTAGTTAGTAAGATTTCAGTGGCTTCTGTTTGTTCAATTTATCCAGTATATCTTTCCATATTTAATAAATAGCTTACATTAAATTCAAATGTGTCTCAACTCCTAGGGACCTTTTTATTTTTACAAAATTTTAGGAAATTTTAACTAGGAAATGTATTTTGCTGAGAACAGCTGGACCAGTACCATGTGTAGGGACCAGTGTTGTCCCTCTTCTGAGATCCTTCTCAGTTATGTGTCTTAATGTCAAAGTTCAATTGATGTGCTATTCCAATGCAGGGCTTTTTCTGAGCAGATAATGCCAATCATGCTGACCTGTTGCTATACTGCAGCTTTGACAGACATTGAGTTGGAATTAGTGAAGAACTGTCAAATTAATTTCATTTGTGAATTAAGCTTCTCCTTTCTACATAAACTTTAGTATAAGAAATAGAATAAGATTCTAAGGTAACATATTAATTTCTTTTGTTTATTGAGGCAGAGGTTTGAATATATACAGACTTCTTGCATATAACACCAGCCTCAACATTCCACCAAAAGAGCAGAGGCTTCCTGAACTACTTCTTTTTCCACATCATAATTCTGCAAAGAGAACAGTCAGAACTTGAGGAAAAAAAAAAAAAAAAAAAAAAAAAAAAAAAAAAAAAAAAAAAAAAAAAGTGGAAATATTTGGAAAAGAATCCTGGAAAACTTCACCAGGAATAAAGTGTGTTTTCATCAGCATGAACATAAACCACTGGGCAGTTTCACAGTAAATCACCTAGAAGTAGAGTTTCTACATTTGCAATAATTTCTAGCCCTTGTCATCATTCCCATGTTTACTCACTACTCCTGGAGGAACAAGAGCCATCCCAGAAAGGGAAGATAAGTAAAACTGCCACATACACAGCTGAGGCTCCAGCTACACTGAGAGGTAGTTGAAAAATCCTTCACTGACTTTTTATTGTCTTGATATCAAGCATGGGCTGGAAATGAAGAGCTGCATCTGCATATGGTACCCAGCTGAGCACCATTTGTCCTGTGTGAGGACACAAGGGGTTTGGATGGCTGAAACCAAAGCTATGGCTGCAGTATGGAGAATTTTTATAGATTACACAAAACCTGGCTTATATGAAATGCACATGTTTTCAAGTAGCTGTTTACAGTCTACAAGCCAATTATTACCCCTAAACAAAATTTGTAGACATGTCCAGATATCAGCTGCATCTGAAAATCTGGGATTCTGTTCAGAGGCCACAACTCAAAGGGCAAATAAAAAATTATTTTTAAAAAGAGAAAGAGTAATACAACCACATTGCATGGATTAACCATTCAAAATTGTTATTATTACCAATGATCATTATTAATCTATATGCTGTCTAATTTGCACCCAAAATGGCTGCCTTTCAGCCACTTCTGGTCCAAGACTGAGCAGAAGCAATGCTGTAGTAAGATCTTGTATCACTTAATGTCTCATATTACAGTTTTCTTACATTTAGCTTCTATACAGCAACAGTCAGCAGTACATGAGACATTATGAATAATAAATAGCTTACTATGTTTTAATTGCCAAGTAAATGAATGAACCACAGTCTCTGTTCCAGTACCCTTGCTTTTAAAGAGCGTGTTCTCTTACTAGAGGGAGAAATGAAAACAAATGTTTGTGAAAGATGCAACAGCAGGAGTACTGGGAAGAAAGAAATGAGAAAAACCGTAAAGGCATCCACAGGTCTAATCACACAGGTGAGAGGAGCAACAGGATGGTAAGTTCAAATTTGAATCTGATGGGAAAGAAGGGGAAAAATTCATATATTTTGACACAGGCTAAATAGTGCAAGATGATAAAGGTTTGCGAGCCAATTTACAGCACCCAGAGCGGGGACACTGTGACCAGAAAGACATCCCTCCTTCTGTATTTGGGCAAGTGAATATTCTCTGACATAGGTGTTCTTCTGAGACTTTCCCATTAAAAGAGAGACCACCCCAAGCTCATATCCAAGTACTTCTTAGTTTATTGTTAAGGCAGAACAATAGTTCAGAGCATTTAATAAAATGGGTTTAAGTATGAACAGCACAATCTTCCATTTTGTTTCTAGGTGAAATTTAGGTAGAATGAGACTTTTCCTTGGCTGAGGTCACCTCTCTGTTTGCACTCTTCAGAAGCAGAAGGCCACTTCTACCTACCACATCTGAAAGCAGGAGCTGGACATAGGTGTCTTAAATTCATGTTAAAATGCAGTGAACAGAGCATATCCTGCACCTATTAACCACTTGTGACAAGCAGAGGTGGTCCTCTCCCCAGTTAATTTGTCCAGATTGTTCTTATTAATTTCTGTCAGTATGTAGACAGGAAGGCAGGGATGCAGGTTGGAGAGGAGAGCCTGGCCTGGTGGTACCTACTGCAGCACAGAGGGGAAGGAGGCAATGAAAAAGGCAGCAGCAACCACAGGAGAACCTCAACCTCTGCTGACACTCAGAATCCCAGAGCAGGACCTTGCCAGGAGCTGCTGGTCTCAGTGGGTTTCCAAAGCTGAGCACCCACACCTCAAGCCAGACCTGCTGCACCAGCCCACAAGCAGGGGTGAAGCAACCTCTTTGTAATACCTTGGCTCGTGTGCAGAAGCATTGATCAGAGTGGAAAACCACAAACTTTAGAAGAAAATTTTAACCTTAAAATTTTAACCTCTTTTAGTCCTTGAGGGTTGATTTAGTGGATCTCAGAATATATTTTTTTGCTTCCATGAAGGTTTGAATGTGAATGCAACTGGGACTGGCATGTGTCAGTGTGTTTGTGGTAGAGCAGAGAGGATTGATTCTGCCTGAACCATGGTCCATCTCTCTCTCCAACTCTCAGGTTTTAATGCAGTTGCTGTTCTGGGTGTCTGCTTCACACATTAAGAATTACAATAGAAATCCAGAACATTGCCCAGGAGCAGGGCCATTAGCCCCCATAAAAACTGTATGCTGTACACTAGACAGTCTGCATAATAGATACATGTTATGAATACAAATAAAATACACTGTTTCCAATTAATGCGATTTAGGGCTGGGACTTTTTAACTTAACTCCCATGGTTTCCTTTTGAAACTTCTGCATATATTTTCTATTTTTGAGGGGGGGTTATAAATACTGTTTTAATGTTTTGCTGTTTATGCAAATTTCCAAATATAAAGGCATATGGTGGCAAAGTGGCACTAACTATCTGCTTTTCAGCACACATTCCTCTGCTATTACAAGAAAAGAAGGCCTGATGGAAAAGGAAGGAAAAAAAAAAAAGAAAGCAGTGTACAAACAGACACTGTATAAGCATAGCATTGAGTCACATTTCTTAGCTTTATTCTTGACCTCTGATTCACTAATTGCTCTACTGGCTCCTGCAGGGCAACCGTGGATGCTCCTTCATTTCATAAGGTAGAGTGGGTGCTCAAGTTTGTAATTATAGTTTTAAACTAGCAGAGAAAATGAGAATAATAAAGGAGAACTTTTTTGAGTCAGAGGTTCCCCCTCACACTGGTAGTCTCACTGCATGGGTTTCATGTATCCAGTTTGCATTTTGCCTGATAACATAGAAAGCACATCATGCTATTCTAAAACAGCAGGATTATTTTCTCCATTCTAATTGATGAACAGCTGTGCTGTAATAGACTACAAAGCACAGCATCACTGATCTCTCCTCAGGCCACCCTAGGAACTGAACGCTCCACAGGGAAGCAGAAAAGAATGAATGCTAAAAAAAAAAAAAAAAAAAAAAAAAGAGAGAGAGAGACAGAGATAGAAAAAAAAAAAAGAAAAAAAGAAGAAACAATAAACATTTCAATGCGTTGTCCTTTGGATTCCTATTATTATTTGGGATCTCATTCAGCAATAATTAACTCTGATTTTCCCTGCAGTAGTTCTGGTATATGACATGACCCTAAAATAGTCATACCTTATAAAAGCTAAATATCAACATTTTTGAAAGAGAAATATTTAAGTTTAGAAAGTTTGTCACTGAACATCAGTGTTCACAATGTTCAAGTCACTTCTGGGGTCACATGTTCCCTAGAACTGTTCTTTGTCCAAGGAAGCTTACATTATCCATTCATTTTTTCTAATGAAATTCATTATTTTTCCCTTCATTCTACTTTATCAAAGTTATTTTTGTTATTATTATGATGCGCCTCATTATGGAATTTTAATGCCTGCTTGAAAGATTTTGATCCCAAAGGTTGGGAGCCACAGGGATCACTGGAAATACTTGCATGTTTTTCTATAGGTGGAGACTTCATAAATGCAGCAGTATTCCTCAAATTCCTATTTTCTTCTGCTTCTAGAATTGGCTGCTCCACTTGCCTTCAGAGTGAAATAGGAGAATCTCCTTTGTATTTTGGAGATAGTTTAGAACTAAAGAGGAAGAATCAACCTGATGTCTTTTAAGACAGATATATTTCTCATCCTTTCCCTCACCAGATTCAATGGGATAAGGAAAGAGTCGTAATCCTCATTTAAGACTTTTTCTGCCATTACTATGTTTTCTGTGGGCATGAAAGTGTAAGAAATAGTTAAATTATGTTTCTTGTTCTATCAGTAAACCCATTCCAAAAGCACAGACTCAATTCAATCAAAATTTGTGACAAGAAAGCAATCTTCCCATTCTGCTCAGCAACGGAAACATTTTGTTCTTCTTATTTTGTGTTATTGGAAGTGACTTGCTGCATCTTACCTATTGGTAAGCCCTGTGCTTATGTGTTCTTTTGTCTAGATAAGTGTTATCCTGTAAAATGAACACAATAAGACTTCTGTTTACCTTAATGCTAGTTAAAAAAAAAAAAAAAATCTCACAGATATAAGAAATCAATAACCATCCACAACAATTTACCAAGGATTCAGTCTGGGTAGAAAAATTCAAATTGTATTGATTTTTTTACAGGGGAGAAAAAGCCACTTGACAATAAGCCTCGACTAAAAGAAAATGCCATGTGTACACAATGAGAAGAGACTCAGAAAGCCAGCTATTTAAAATCCAAGCTGCTGATTAAGACAGGTAAGGCAGGTTTGAAAACAAAATCAGGTCCTGGACACTGGCACATTACTGAGTTGTCCATACCTTAGTTGTCCATTAAGAACAGGAATGGGATAAAGCATCAGGAAAACAGTGAAGAATTTTGAAAGGTACATCCCAAAGAGGAATATCATTTGGTACAGGATGCCACCACACATAAGCTCTTCTGGTCTGAAAAACATGCAATAAATATGCTTACCAGGATAAGAGGGATGCCATGCTCATTTTGGGTGTACATTCAGGTGTTGATTTTAACTCACCAAGGCCATTAAAGACTACTCAAAACCCCACCCTTCTCACTTTTCTAACTACTAAATTCTGCTAAAGGACACAAAGTAAAAGCCCACAGACTTACAAGTCAGTTGTCGACCAAACAAGAACAACTGGTGAAGAGATTGTTCACAGCACCGCTTGTCTGAAGGCTCTCAGGTCTCCAAGCAGGCTGAAAGATGTATTAGGTGTATATAAGACCAACCCTTAAGGGGACTCAGGGGTTTTGGGGGTTTTAGTTTTGCCTTTGTTTTAATGGCAATTTGCAATTTTGATTATTAGCAGGCATGTGCTCAGCTTGTTAATTATTTTTATGTGCATTGCTAATTTATAGTGCTTTGTTCTCACACTATAATGTCATAAGCACATTTTAAAAAATAATTCTAAAAGAGTAATAGCAACATGTGTGTTGTGTCAAAGCAAAGCAAAGCACAAGACATTTCCCACACTTATTCTTTCAGTTTTCTCTTCAACTTCATCTCTATTTATTCAGCCCATTTCCCATTCCAACTGCATAAAAAGTTCAAATAAACTCTGGACACACCTTAGTGGGTCACATCTTTCCTTTTCAACAAACAAAGCAGCCTTTGAAGACCTCATAGCCCATACAAAATCTTTGTATTGCCTGATCAGATATGCCATGCCTGAAGCTAAGAGGTTTGGTAAAGGATGTTAATACAAGCACCTGCTTTCTAGGTCTGGGCTTGCTATGGGAAAACTTTCACACCCATTATGTCAAGTGGTGGAAGTGGTCTGGGCTGGAACTGACAGCCAGAGAAAAGAGCATGCTCGCCAGGAAGTATCAGCAAAAGCATCACAATAATATGATCAAGTGACAGCAGCTGGCTGTCAAAAAGGAGAAATGACAACACAAGATGATCTTGGTGAAATATAGGAATGGACTAATCTTGACCTCCTAGCAAGAGAGTTATTTAACCCTGCTGAGGGGCATCAGTGGGCTGGATCACAAGAGGAGACTGAGGTCCAGAGCAATGTTGGTCAGATTTTGCCTTTGGCTACTCTGTCAACATATACAGAAAAAGCATTCTTAGCACTTGCTAGAAATTGTAAGCCAAGGAAAGATTCATACACACTCATTATTACAGCAGTTTGATCAGATTTGTGAATGAGATAGCAAAATCATATTTGTTCTGTTTTGTAGGTTTCCAGTAAGAACTTCAGGGGACTCCAACGTTCCAGCCCACAGCTAGTAAACAGAGACTGAGGGACCTGCCAGGCCGCACACAGATTTGATGATCTCCCTTAATTTAATTTTAACATTTAATTAGATTTGGTTTACTCCTAAATACAAAGAAGCCAGATTCCAATTTTGTCAAACATCCCACATCTTGGCTGAATACAGAAGAGTAACAGCATTGAAGACAAACACTTGCTTTTAAATTTCTAGAATCAGAAGCCAAAACAAAGTTTTTTACACAGACAATTCATCTGATTTGTTTTCAAAGGGGTCCTTGAAGTAGGAGTCATGTCCACAAGTCTATAGAGAATACAATCTTTTTTTTATGGGTTCGTGCTACTCTTTTATGCTCGGTCAGAATCAAAAAAAGTGGGTTCTTCTAAAATAGCCTGTCTATAAATTATTTCTACTAAAATTCTGAATAAAGCACATACACTTCCTCAGAAAATCCCTGCTCACAAGAAAGAAAGGGAGAGATTTCTCAGAGAAGTGAGCTGACTCATGTCCTTGTAGTTATGTCCAATATTTTGACAGTGGAGTAGTAATTAACCTTGCACTCTGCTCAGTATCACTGCATTTCTGCTGTGGCCACTATGAAGTGCTTTTTTTGTGAAAGGAAAGAATGAATCTAAGTGGGAAAATTACTGGAATAAGAGAGGAGCTTTAATGGCAACCTTGGCATCCTGCAATTTCACACATTAAAATATATTTTAAAAAAAACCAACCTACTACAGCGCTTGTTGCATAAGGCTAAGCTTTCTACTCTTCAAACTATTAATAAGGGCTTCCCATCGAGAAGACAAATACATGCTTGATGCATTTTTAATTCTGTGCCAATACATTTGACTAAAGCTGTTTGCTGTTTCAATGACAGGATTTAACTTGCTCTTCTGTATTCAACATTTCTGATTATTAATGACATTTAAAAAACACAGACAGAGGCTGTAAAAGTTATATTCTGGTCAATTTTTTTAAAAAAGTATAAAGATTAGCAGATGAAGGTCCAAATCCTCCTTATATACTAAATTTAATCATTCAATAAAATGTAATCATTTAATAGGTGCAATGGAATCTCTACAATAGCAAGGAAAAGTATCATATTGACCACTTTTATTAATCCCTGATGACAACTGAAGGCAAAAAATTGCAGCCTTCCCAAATGAGACATAAATGCTATATAGATAATCTGTATATGTACAAGTCCAATAGCCTTTTCAAGATATGTGCCTCTTAGTCAAAAAACATTCTTGTCTGTATTTTCTACTGTGAATACATCCCATGCTGAAATTAAATCAGAAATAAGTCAGAGGACATTGCTGAAATCTAAACTTTTTTCTTTCTGAACATCTCTGTAGTCCTAAGCAGTTTCTCTCCTAAGTTTGCCAGGAGTGTTTCTTTGAAGGAAATTAGGATGGAATTGGTATCAGTTTTGAGACCAATATAGGGACCACATTGAGTTAATTTTTTACTGCAAGAAATGGAAAAAGAATTGCCCTTTCCCACAGACTGATTATTATTTTGTTATTTAAGTGATAATGTAAACCTAAGGTTAAAATGAAATTATATATACTGATGATCTCCTAGTGACTTCCATTGTGCTGTTCCATTACAGTACATAGTAATAATACACTACGTGCACACACTTATGGTACTGTCAGGTACCAATGCAAATCAAGCATCACAGGAGGCACGTTACTTTTGTTTTAACCATTAAAGACTCTAAGAAATGCAATATGACAGCAAGAAGAAAGAAGGCTTGGATTTTCTAAAGGTACCCAGGAGTGGCACTGATTTGTGTTTTCTTTGCTATCCTTTTTAAAAGGCCTTTAGCTGTGCCAATATAATAGATTCAAATCCTGACCTTTCTCAACACAATGAAGATACTCTGTATATCTTACCATATAACACAGGGAATCAATACTGTATTTTACTAAATGCGAGTTAATTTTACCCAGGGAAGGAAATTACTGCTCTTAATAGTAGAACACTTTTTTTTCTTCTCCAAGGCAGTGAGTTTCAGGTTTGCCAAACCCTATCACTGTTTAAAAAGGGTTTGAGAGATTTTAATAGCTAATAATAGGAGGAAACATAAAAGGACAAATCCAATTTAAGTGAAAGGGTTCCTGTGTAAGCATTACTTGTCAGTCTTTGGTCGTACTGTATAGGGACCAGCTACGGAGCAGTGGCAGCAAAGAAATATAAAGTCCAGATTTAATTCTGATACAGAGAAATACAATTTCAAAACCGGACGTCTTATCATAGGCATGTCCCATTGGAGAACTCATTTCCCTAGCAAAAGGCTGTCACTGCCATTATGTTGTACAAGGAACCAATTTACTACTACAGCTAAACAGGGTTACTGGTGCTGTTGGAACTTAAACATTTGAAGTTATCACTATAAAAAAATAGCATTTCAAATGTCAGTGAAATGGGAAGGTATAATTGAAAAGTATCAATCAGAGAAGCAAAAGGGTTTAGAAGGCTAAGACTGCAGTTTTAGTACTGCCTTCCCCCCTCCCTGCATCCTCTTTTTATTTTTTTAGGCTTCTTTATTTTTCCTTTTCCCTTTCACATGCAACCTCAGATATAGTATCGTAAAATAAAAAAATTTAGCTTGATATTTGTCCTGTGTCAAACATGAAATAAATTTTGGTGATTTTCTTCTACAGTCTAAGTGACCATAGTTTCACGACACAGAACTCTCATCTCACCCTGCATCCAGAGCTGCCAATCTGGAAGATATCTAAATGAATGAAAAAAAGCTGAGCTGAATTTTAGTTGCTTTAGTTGCTTTGCTTGTGTCTTTTTTTCTCCCCTCCTCCTGAAAGAAAACCCATTCACTTTAACCAGAATATTTTCCCCCATTCCAGGCTGATCCTACAGAGAATTAGAGAGTGAATAAACCTTTGAGCTTTCAGGACTTGGAAGTAAAGAGAAATGGTCTGTAAAATAAATTGAATTAATTTGGTTTCAAAATATCCTAATCATGCCACTATTGCTAAATTCATTATGTCTCCACATAGAACAAGAGGCACTTTTTAAAACTGTCTCATTTTGCTGCATTTTATCCTGAATCAATGTGTGACAATATTAGGAGCATGTTTAGCTAATATCAGAATCGGAAGGCTGGATTTATACAATCTGCTGCTCATATGTAGAATATCAAGCTTTCTTTCATTATTACTTTCCTTTGCTGTGCATAACGGCTCCAGGGGCTTTGGAAAAAAACAGCTTTTAGTCAAATAGCAATTAGTAAAACAGAGCTGGTGTATAATCATGCTAAAACTTGCTTATTTTACCCCTTAAATAGGTTGCCAAATTGCATGTAGCAATTTGTCCTTTCAGCCCAACATCACTGCCTGGGTCCCAGGGACATTGGTTACTCTGAAATACCAGCACTGCTTCTGGCATTCACACACAAAGCAAATTTATCCATTGCTTGCTGCAACTCCATGAAAGCAAAGCTGCAAAAGAAATTCCAATTCACAGCATTCATACTTTGAACCTGTTAAAAAGAGGTAAAAAGGTAATGTTAGAAAGTTCTGCTGTAGTAGTGTAATGTATTAGAGCATATCTGTTTACAGAAGAAAACATCAGCCGTGTGTTCCACAGCAAAGAGATGAGACCTGCAAAAAGAGTCAGGCTGGAGTTCTATGGTGATGAGTAACAGAGCATATGTTGCATATATGGCATCTCATCTTTCCACAAAATAATTCCTATCTTAATGGGAAAAATGTACCATGCATTTCTAAAGGACTTAGATTTTTCAATTGAAAAAGAACCATCAAGATGGTGTACAAATTTTTTTTTTTTTTTTTTTTTTCAGTGGCTAAAGAGTTTCAGAAAATTCTTGGTCAGGAATGAACCCAGGCTGTAGAAACAGAATTAGAGATTTTTTTTATTTAAAGCTTAGGATCTGGTTGGAAAAAAACGGAAAGTTTGAGCTGAGACTGGGAGAAAGGCACTCCCAAGATAAAGTTGCATCTCTTCTTTAGAGTTTATTTCAACTTCTCTTATTTCAGAAGTAATTTTACCTGACACAGAAGATCCTTTATCCACATTAGAGTGCAGATATATTCCTCCTCCACCACCCTTTTGATGAATTTCAATTTCAAATAACTTAACGGCTAACAGCTCACAATTGTTCTTTATATTAATAGAAATACATGGTCTCTTTTGAAGTTCAGGTAGTAATTCAGTTCCTAAAATTCTTCTGCTGTTTATAAATGATTTGAACAGGGATGTCATAGCTTTAGATGCACCATTGCAACTCCTGTTCAACTACATTCTCTTATTTAAATGGAAGCAACTTTTATATGCTAAGGAATCAAATTAAATGTTGTGCTAACTGGAACCACTGAGTTGTAAATTACATTTATTTTGGACCATGGGTGCATGTTATTAGTTATATCATGTGTCCACCTCAGGAAATTAATGAGAATGATTGTG
This sequence comes from Vidua macroura, assembly GCF_024509145.1. Lineage (NCBI taxonomy): Eukaryota > Metazoa > Chordata > Aves > Passeriformes > Viduidae > Vidua > Vidua macroura. The sequence goes on from NC_071576.1 coordinate 13,806,481, forward strand.
AGAAATCAGATTTTTGACTCAAAAACATTCAGAGAATTTTTTTGTGTGTGCTAGAAAGTATGAGATTTTAAGGATAAAGCCTTGCTCTCAAACATTCTCCAAATTTCATTTCATTAAAACAGGTGCAACAAATCAGTAGTGTGGGAAATTTTAGCGGAAAAAAAAATTAAACCAAACAAAAAATTCAAACCATTTTAAATAATCAAAAAATATTGGATAGAGGGAAAATACTTCTGCAATGAGGTGCAGTTTTGCAAATAACTTTTTGATAGACTTCTGGCATAAAAACTCCATTCCACTACAGACATAGTTCATGTACTACCATTTCCTGGAGTGCCTTGATTCTGCCACTGTAGGAACAAGGTAAGTCCAAGTGACTTAGCTGAAATGAGTCACAGCTGCTAGAACTGAAGGGAAGGAGGGATTGCTTATTTCATCAGCTAATATTGTGGAAAACTGCAGTTTCTATTTGGGGTGAGTGTGATAATTTCATGGCTCTGATTATGTTTCTTGAAGCTGAAGAACTATGGATTGTTCAGAAGTGTCTGCCCACAACCACCCAGTCATGCAGGCAATGAGGGGCAGCTGTCCCATGTCATGGCATCTTACGAACACAGCTTATAAAGATTAGCCAGATTCTGTTTTTCAGAACAGTTAACAAGAAACCCCAAAAATGAAATAGTCACCAGGAGGCTATTAATAAAGAGACAAAAATAGAGAGAGACTAGACTGTTCACTGACAATTTCCAAACAAGAAAAGGAGTTAATTTATGAGTCATTTTAAACAGTCCATCCAAATCTGAGCTCGGAATAGAGATATTTTGTAAATACAGTGTGCAGACAGTTGGTAAGGCAAAGCCTGTGATTCTCTGATGATAATGAAGGGAGAGGGAAAGAAGGTAGGCAGAGGGAGATAGAATAGTAATAATACTTAAGGAATGTTTCTTTACCTCTAAAGAAGAGAAAATGTCTCCAGTAAAGGAATATCTCTTGATTTTATCAACTCTCTAGCCATTTCTTGTCACTAGATGAATACTAGAGTGTCTACTACAAAAGACAAAAAAGAAATATACATGCTTTATATACAATAATTCATTAAAAAAATAGAAAAGGGATGTCTAGGGTTTTTTCCTAGGATAAAAGGAACCAACTAGTTTTTAAATCAAAACTGGAAGAGAGGGAAATTGAGAAAAAAGCCAGAGGGAAAAACCAATGGGATTAATATTGATGCAGCTATGGCAAAAGCAAACAGACAGGCAGGGACAAGATTGCATCCAACCTCCAAAACACATGTAAAGTTGGAGCTAAAATGTCATATGCGTATGTAATTTATATGCAAAAATCTTTTACATAAAGATACTAACTGCCAAGTCTTCTTTCACAACTTTTTCAAGGCTTGCAGTAACTCTGGGATTTTATATTCTTCCTCCGTCACCTTACTGAAGGCACGACTGTCTGTGAAGAACACGGAAACTTTCTTAAGGCCATGGTATTAAATTCTTTTACATTGCTGGGCTGGTGGCTCAGCAGGAAGACCTATTTTTGCTTGTGTTCAAGCAACTTCCCTGGCAGTTATTGCCTGCAACAGACTGTAGGGAAGTTGCCAACATTTAGAAGCTCTGATGATGTGAGCCAACCTTAGACTAATAATTTTTTTATCTCAATATAAGTGGAAGAATTACATAAAAATAGACAATTTTTAACAGTATGGTATTCTGTTATGAGAGAAGGCTAAATAACACGGGTGCCATATGAACATCTTTCTCCTATCTACAGCACCTAACTTTAGCATAGTCCATATGTCTATTTGTCTGATAGCTGAACTTATTGAAATAACATGAGGTTACAAAAGAGAGTTCTAAAGCTTAGTGTCCCCAAACGTTTCAAGGTAAGACACCCATCAGTAGTAAACTCTTTTCTTTTTTTTGCATAACCTTCAAAATCGAAACCAATTACCGAGTGCACTGGAATTTTACGTGGGAAACCCAGACACATTTTTAGGAGTCCAGAAACTGGGATGAATGCTGCAGTCATTTACCACCATCCTGTGCCCCTATCTTGATACATGCAAGAGCTTCTGCTGTAATCTCTTGGGAAGCTTCAGGATGGCAGCGTAGGCTGGAGAAGCAAGGCCCCAGAAAACTCAGCCTGCACACACAAGTGAGTCAGTGGTCAGCAGCGGGCATGGCTCACAGAGGAACTGGAAAAAATTATTTCATTTCCAAGTTATTTTAAACTCAGTAAGAGCAGTTTCCTTCAGACAAGAATGATGGGCAAAGCCTCCAGAAGGAGACAAGCGATGGTGTTACAGATTTTGCTTTCATTTCTCATGTCTGTGGCTATTGTACATTGTCAGACTGTTTTGTGAGCATTTCCAGAGCAGAGGCTTTGACATATCTGCTCCCAGCAAACAGTTTAAATGTTGGCTTTAAATTCCTTAACAGATTCCAGGCCATCATCTTTTTTAATTAAATGCAAAAAAACTATGTTAATGCAACGTTAATGTTGAGATTGTCATTGGACAGATGTCAAGAAATTCAAAGTTATGGTTCCCACAGCAACCATAATTTAGAGACCCCCTCCCCCACTTCCACAACCACCCTCCTGAAACATACTGGTCTCAAATTGTACAATAGGCACCAGAGTGAGGGGAAGCTGTGAGAGACAGAAATTGTGCATGGGACCTCTTGGAGCTGCTGCAGATGGGGTGGAGGCCAGTCCTGTTTCCAGAGGAGAAAGCACTGCTCATGGCAGCGCTGGGACAGAACAGTTCCCATCTACACCTCACAGTGGTTATACCCTTGTGTAGCTGGGGTAAACTGGGAACTCATTTCACCCACATCAGCAGCGTATCCACCTGCACACCTAACCCAGCACAAACCAGCTGTACTGTGTAGTTACAAGAATGACCCCTATAGTCCATGTTAGGGTATTAAGCCAAATGCTGAAAGGAGCCAGCTAATGCCACAGCACAGCCAGAAATGCAAAGGTACCACAGTGGCCACCACAGTTAACACTGCACAACAAAACTCTCCTTTATTCATCTGAGAATATAATAGACTTCATCACTATGCACCAGAGTGAACACTGAAACACACAAAGCACAGAAACAATAATTTCCAGTGAGATAACATTTTTCACAGTACAGCTTTTCAGACTCTGATCTCTCAGGCTTTGTATGTAAAGGAAAACTACAAATTGCTTCAAAAAAAAAGAGCCTGTAAACTTAAAATATAATCCAATATAGTGCTGAAAATCATGAGTTTGGAAGCAGTACTGGTTTTCTGACATTTATAATTTTTCTTATTTGCCATCCCAGCTAACTCCTCAAAATTCAATACATTAAAAAAAAAATCCATTCACCCAACAATCTCATGATCTCTCTCTGGCTAACGTCACCTAGTGCACTACAGTTCCCAACTGCCCTGCCTCTAAATTGTCTAACTGGAGTTAACCTAATTAAGTTTGCAAAAAAATTACCCTCAATATGTACTTTCAAGCTTTCTGTGTAACCTTCAGACCTGCAAAATCACTTAGATTCACGAAAGTATATCTGTTTTTTCAAGCTTTATCCATTTTCCTACACCTCTCCCTCCAAACCAATTTGGAGGTATTTTGGAGGACTGTTACACCTACATACACTAATCTTCTATAATTTTGTGCATGCCTTTTTTAAGATCCGAAGCCTTTGAATGACTCTACATTTAATCCTAAAGTCAGTGACTTACATCAGTCCATCATTACAACAGTTACTACATCCTATATTACCAGGTCCTCATCTGAGTAGAAATTATACATTTCTAGGTAAAACACCATGAGAAAAGAATGCTTTTACTATTGCTGTTTCCTGACCATATAAGCCAGTGTTGGGGTGAGCAGAATTTCCATGCTTTACATCATTTCTCAAAACATCAGGATTGAAGCTGTTGGTGGATTTTTTCTCACCAGGTTTAATACTGTCATGGAAAAGAAAGTATGCTTGCAAGAAAGTGTTTACATCTGCTACCTCTGTGTCCTGAGTTCCCATTTACTAGTCTGGGCTTTAGGAAGCTTGCTGACGGCTTGCTTCCTCGTTTTTTTCCTAAGAAGCACATGATGTGTGTGTGGAACAGGAAGAGAAGGTGAGAGGGAGAGAGGAGAAGGCAATCACAACCTTAGGACACCCATCAAGTGATTTAAGTCTATATATATGACTGCAGTTCTGCCTTTGAAAGACGAACCAAGTAATGCTGCTGACACTTTCCTTTCAGACACTTCTTTTATTCTCAAGCCTGTTGATAGCTTAAAAGTTACATTATATCTTCTCTAGTGTTAGTGCAGCAGTTTCCCATTTGATTTCATATTCAGTTTGTATTTGTGGAAGCAGGAGGAGCTCTTTACTTTACTTGATAAATGGTAACATCTGGCTTTGTGATGGGCCATCACCAGCATGTTTAAAAAGCTGCTGACGCTTCAGGGAAAACTTGGTAAAACATTTCATTTAGAGGCAATTCTAGTTATTTATTCTATTTTTTACATTCCTCGTCCTCCACTTTATACTCGGGACATTTACATGAAAACAGACTACAGCTCCTCATCTTCACATAGCATTTTTTTGTCTGATGTCCAAATCACTAATCGTGTTTGTGTCACAGCAATCATATTCATAGAAACCACTTATGATGTCACAGAAAATTAGAGTTTCTGGGAAGGGCAATGAATAGGGTATAATGATATTAAAGGGCCAAACTCTGTATTACACTACAGCAGTGAGAATTTATTAGAACTCTGTAATAGAAGAGTGAATTGGGCTATTGCTCTTACATAAGCACACACAGGACTTGGTTACAGAAATGCAATGAGCTAAGCATTCCTCAAAATCACAATATTTATATAAATATTTTAACCTGTCTATATAGAGAGACCTTCAGCGATTAAAAAAATGAACAGGCAGTTTCTCAAATAACATTTTTGTACATTCTCTCAGGAAGCTTCTTTCCTTGAAGTAGCAGCAGGTCAAATATAGCCAAAAGTGTAGACATTGTACAAACAAGGCTTCTCCAAAAGCCAAAATATATTTTTGACTCTTATATAGATTCTTTAAGTTTTGTACAGTTCTGTTCTGGATATTTGTATGTAAATAAGTATTATCCATTTCTTAGCATGTGTTCAGCAGCTTAGCTATGGCTGGAAATCATAAATAATAAGCAGAAACATAATACAAGGATGGAGATCTGACCCAAGCTTTAGTATGGTTATATATTTATGCTCTGGGTTTAGATACTATGCAATATTAGGTAAAGCACTTCATGTCTACTCTGTACTTTATCCATCAAAACATCCATCAAAAAGGTGGGAACAAAAAATCTTTTCCTTATGTGATTGTTAGAAATTATATATTGTAGGAACCCCACTTCTGGCAATTGCACAATCATACTGAGATACAAGGGCAGACAAACTAAGGTTCTTAATGGTGAAAGAACTAAGCTGTGAACTTGTGAACTTTTAGGTATTTCCCAGGAAGTGTTATAGGGATAGAAAAGCTGTTAATGTGTCCTACACTCTGAGCAGTCATTCTGCACTGTGTCATTGCACAGGTAACATAGTCCATGAACACATCAGGTGCAGTTCTTTCCTGACCCTTCGTTCCATAGCCTCACACAGTGGAGGAAAACACAACTGCAGCCATAGGAGACCACTCTTTTCACATTTTCCAAAAAGTAAATATTACTGCAGCTGAGCTCTGCCTGAAGTTTGATATATACTGTAGCTCTTTTCATCTCTGCTCCCCACTGCACCATCAGGAAATGGCCATTTGTGCACTTATATATGTTATCATAATGTGCAAAAACTTGGAACTGAAAAGAAAGTAAATAGTGTATCTTTATGCTATGTTACATTTTCTAGAAGTGCAATTGAGGTATCAATCATTCCATTCTGGCTGCATTGATCGGTAATTTTCGTTTTGTAATTTCAAATAAAGCTTCTCTCCACAGCAGCAACGGCAGCACTTTCCAACATATAACTTCAGTTCATTTTAGCTTCATGAGTTAAAGATCCTCTCTACCCATCATTCTTGCACATCCTCTAAGTGGTAATTCCACTTTTCCAGTTAGATTGCTGGAATATGCCAAGTAAACAGTCACCTTTTTCTAGAGTCACAACGTCTAACAAGAAAATTTAGTCCAAACAACAGCTTGGGCTGAATCCCTACACTCCCATTTGGAATGTGGGTTTTTACATACATATAAAGTGAACCTTAGACAGTACTAATGATGAGAGTGATTGTTCCATTTACACTAATTTTCCAAAAAATGGACTTGTGAAAAAAATAAAGATGTTAAGTAAGTAAGATGCACACACACAAAGGAAAGCAAGAAAATACTGTAGAAAAAAGAAAATACTGTAAGTGGATGAAGCCAGAAGTCAGACATGATCAAATCCTTATTTACCACATAGCCCCAGGCAAGTTACTTCTCTCTGTCCCTCAGTTTGCTCATCAGTAAAATGGGCATCATAATCATTTAACTCAACAGGCTGTTGCAATGACATACAAATTCATTGCTCTTTCAAAAGCTGTGAGCTCTCCTAATGAAGGGTTCCTTCGAGATACAAAGAATTTATAGTGGGAAATTATTAAGTAGTTCATTTTCATTTAAGTAACATTTCATTTAAGTGACATTTCATTTAAGTAACTCATTTTCATTAGCTCTGACCAACAGTTTTCTGTGATAGCAGGTTTGGTTTAGACATAAAAGTAGAAAATTCTTAGAAAAATTACTAGAAAACTGACTGAAGGAGAAAGGGAGTGAGAATGCCATTGTCAGGATCAGTATTCTATTTTTATTAATTATTCCTATTGTATTTAAATACCATGTACCAAAATACTTCAGGCACATCAGAAATATTCAAAACAAAGAAGCGTCGGAGAAGCTTTGCAAATTACAGTAAAGCTGAATTAAGAAACCAGGACAATAGTACCTAAAAGCTCCATGAATCCTGCATAAGAGACCATGTTATAAATTAAATATAATACTTATGCAAAATTTTATGTGTAATTTATGCTACAAGAGCACTTTGGCATGAAACTATGATTCAGGCCACACAAGGCTGTAAAGAAAACATTGCTGGAGAGCCATATTTGAGGTGGACAAAGCAAAGAAAGGGGTGAGGCACAGAGGGAGCTGGTGTGACTCATGAATCATCACACCTTAGCAGAAGCCAGGCAGCTTGGTCTTCCAGCCCATCTGCTTAGAAGGTCATGCACACACATTCACACCCTCTTTTAAGAATGTGCTCTGACAATGGTTGCATGCCCTCTTATATTCTTTTTCAATACATATTCACAAAAAATATTCAGTTCCAAAAACACCTAGCCAAAAAAAAAAAAAAATAGTTATGGACTATATCTTTATGTAAAAAAAAGAACAGTCCAGCACATGTTTTGTAAGACCTGAATTAACACGTGGACCATTGTGTTTTCACAGAGCAAATCCATATAAACACATGATAAGTCTTGTTGTTTGAGGCCAGAGTTCAGACTCACTGACCACAGACCACACTGTCTGGAAGAGTCACAGCCACAGTCAGGATCCTACAGCAAAGTTTTCTCACAGAGGCAGCAGACTATAGGAAAGGAGCTCCAGTCCCAGCTCTACCACCACCTTTCTGATGATCTGGTCACGATTGTCATGAGCATTTCATGACAATCACCGCTCCTTCCCCAGCCTTTGTGCAATCTATTCAGGTTACACGCTCCGTAGGGTCTACTGGGACTTCCCAGCACCAATCTGATACCACCACTACCATCATTTCCTACCACTGCATGAGATGAGAGGCAGCACCATCCAGAGATAGAGTCCCAAACACCTACATCCATGAGAGACTTGTATGAACCAGATGGAGTCTCGCTTTATTTTGTGCAAAATTTCCTTCAGTTTTGGCCATAGCTAGCAATATGCAAATGACAAAATCTACTGTTTCCCTCAGCTGAAACAAGAACAAATATTTATCTACTTAACACACAAAGAAACAGGAAACACTGAGAAGCTGAGTAGTTTTGCAGCCTACAGCACAATTTTACTGAAAGAACTTTACCAGTTCCTCTGCAACTAATACTTAATGACAAGACTACACACATTTATCATTTTTTTTAATCTAAGCTTTGGCATATATGAAATATTGAAATAAACTGAGCTAAGAAACAAATAAAATATGCGGAGAACCACAAATGGGCCTTCTTTTGTTTGTTTTCTTGATTTTTTTCCTTACTTCCCACCTCTGCAGTGTCTGCCTGCAATGATTAAGTTGACAAATGAAGTTCTGACTACTAATTAAATTGAAAATAGCAGATATACTGTGACAGTGATCTCTCTCTCCCTCATACATCACCAGTAACAGCGACTGTGCGTGGTTTTCCCTGCTCAGCTATCCCTGAGCCCAGTGGCACAAAGCACAGCAGCTGACCTACACCAAGGTGGGAGGGAGAGAGGAAGGGAGGGAGCCACTGAGTGTCTTCTCTCACATATCAAGAGAGGACAGGAGAGTTTCAACTGTAACTACCAAAGCCTGGAGTCATCATTGTGCTGGTACAAGCACTGAGAGACCTCTACTTTGTCTTGTCCTTTTGTTAACCTGGCAGAGGCTGGTTTGTCCTCTAGGACACCTCATAGCTCTGGTGACTGGGGATCAGTGTGATGCTCTGTGCATCCGTATGCATACGTTATTCTAATGTCAGCCTCACAAACCTGCTTCTCACACCCCACGGATTCTAGCAGTTCCATATTGGACAAAAGGCAGTCAGTACAAGGGGAAGTAATGCCAGGAAATCTCTGTCACCCATTGGCATAGCAATGAAGGGATCACTTGCCTTCCAAGAGCACAAAGGAAGGAAAGATAGATCTGGGCTGCAGTCATCCCTGCTTCCTTCACCTAACCTTAATGGCCTTCTCTAACAATTGTAACCATTCCTCAGACTATCTACTGTCCTAATAATTCTTCTCATTCTGTGATGTTTTATTTCCACTCCCTTGGTGCAGTCCTTTTCATCTCTGTAACAGCAAAAAATTTGAAAGCCACCCTGAATGCTTTGATTTTTAAAAAATGCTTGATGTATATGAGCTGTGAAAATTCTAATCAAAATCATCTCTGAAGTTTATGATTTAATAGCCAAAGAAAAAAATTTTCAATTATTCTCATTGCACCACCTGCTTTTTTTGGGATGGTCTGTGGGTTTTCTTCCAATATGTTTGCAGGAGATGACTCTCACAGACAAAAAATGCAACTATTTGAAGTAAAAATGTCAACATGTTGATTTATCTATATAGAATATATACACATAGAAAAATAAAAACATATTTTATGACTGGTAATAATATAATTTGTGTTTCCATTTGAGTTAGCTGAGGTTTTCATTTTTTCTTCATTTTGGGTTAGTTTATTTGACTTCATTATTTAAGTATTCTCTTTCAGAATTGTATTTCTGGTTTCTTTTTCATTCTCAGTGAGCCACCCATACATTTCTTTCCACATGAGAGAAAATACTTCAACAATGTTTTCCAGGATTTCTGAAAGGAAGAAAATTGTAACTAGCCAAGCTCATTTTGATTGTACTAAGTTGACAACACCAAGAACAATGACAGAATAAGAATCTCTTACCAAAAAATCCAACTATCTCTGGTTGTTGTTAATTTTGTCTTGTAAAATTTCCTTTTCATTTTGGAAAATGTAAGGAGTAGCCAGTTTGTTTTTTGTAAAATACAATTTATATATATTTCCAGAATGTCTCATCTAACTGAAGCTTTAAGTGAAGCTTTGGAAGTACTTAGGCATTCTTAACAAATGAAGGTGCAGAGTGACCTATAATCACTCTGACTGGAAGCTCTTTGGGTCAAAAATTATTTTTTCATTCAGTGTTCAACCAGAGCTTCACACAACAGGAGCTGTGGTGGGCAACCTAAGCAGAATCATAATGGCTAACTTAATCCAAGCCTCTTTTAGGAAAATACCAAGTGAAAGCCTATTGCTCACCCTTCTTTTCAGTCTCACAAGAATGATGGACTCCTTTCACTCTAGGGAAACTTTTGCTGATATACAGGAAGGAAGTTGATGAGACACCCGGACCCATCCATGAAAAGTTAGAGAAGTGTCCACACTATAAAATGCCCCCAGTTTTCCTCACACCTCTTTCTAACCAATTTAGTTTGCCTCACTCCCATGCATAGAAATATACTTTGCCCTTTAGTCATGCAATTTCAAGGTTATACTCAAACACATACTGGAAGATAAAAGCTTTAAATAATGTACATTGTCTCATTGTCCTTTTCATCGAGATCACAGGTGCATGACCTCGTCCCCCAGCACAAAAAGCTGTTGTCATGGAAACAGCTCAGGATGCCAACTTGACAACAACTGACATTCAAACCAGGAGGGACACCTTGTCTCCTGCCCTCCCCCACCAAAACACTGTGTTGCAGCAGGGGCCAAATCTGCAGTGTTTCTTCCTTGGCAGGGCTGGGATGTGTTCTGCTGTGAGGAGGAGTTACAGTTGGCTCCAGCCCCACATGGCACCACTGCACCCCAAAAACTGCCTTGGTAAAACAGCATCTGACACTACAGCTAGGAAGGGTATCCTTTGCTTTCAGTGCTTACTGAGATGTGATAAGGGAAGAGGAGGCCACCTTTTATAATGGCTAGAACAGAGAATTCATACCAGGTCTCTCACAGTGCCACTAAATCCGTTCCTTTCAGAGTGCCAACAGATCACTGTCTTCCTAGAAGAAAATCACTTCAGCACTCTGCACTCTTCCATTTCCTGCATGTAAAATGGGGATAACTGTACCTATGGCAAGCCTCAGATAAAGAGCTTTCAGTAATCAGTATTATAATCCATTTTTTTCTCTTATTCTATTTCCAGCTGTATCGATACTATGGTAATTATTCACCATTTAGCTCTTCTAATTAAGTAATAAATAGTCCAGGAAGCGGGAGATAGACTTCTGGGCAAACATGTTGAGAAAGTGGATGCACATTCCAGAGAGGAATAAACTCAAGGGAAAGGTCTCTTATGTATATTTTGTCCCCCAGGAGATTTAATTGGAATGAACTGTATAGTTAAAACACACCTGTACTCTTTGCCTCCTCCATACCTAAGCATTGCAGAATGTGTGAAATGTGGTACACAACTTTAAAGGGAAAGATAAACAGTTTTGTGCATGCATATATATCTACTCACACATATATATGAAAATAAATAAATATGTATCATTGTGGCTGGGGGAAGGGAAACAAAACACATACAACAGCATTTACTTTCCTGGAGGCTTGTGCATAATCTCGTGCCTGAATGCTGTCTTGTGATCTCTACATAACCTTTGAAACACAAGTGCATATTTCACCCTTGCAGACTAGCACAACCATTTTTTTGTCATTCCAATTTCATTTCCAGTGCGGTGTGGACTGCGGGCTCAGCAGTCACTGGAGTCTGAAGTGACTCTTGGGACCTCCTCACTGTTCTATATGCAAATGGCCCTGCACCTGGGCAGCCGAGCGGGCTTGCCGACAGTTTAGTTATGCAAATCTGATTGATCGAGAGCATATTGCAGAAGAACACACGCAGGCCTGAGACACTGGCAGCTATATTTCACTGGCTAAATTCCCGAAGAAAGGAAAAAAAATTAAATGCCAAGCATTTTGATGCATATTCCTATCAACCCCTGAAGTGCTCTAGCATTTATTTCGGTATGTTTTCAACACTTTGCTTAAATGTTGTTAATGCAATTTCTTGTGCTATTGCTGAATTCATAGAAGGGCTTGTTTTCTGTGGTTTTGGTTGTGGATTTTTTTTTTTTTTAAACAACCCTCAAAAAGACCCAACAACAAAGGGACAAAGAAAGACCTGAAACAAAAACAAAAAAATAGTTCCTATGATGTTGCAATACAATAGATCTGTCAGTTTATTTGAAATAATTCTCCACGTAAATGGAATAAATGCAGTGTTAAAATATAATTAGGTCTTACAGTACAGAGGAGTGCAAAGAAACTGATGTACTAGCACAAGTTTCCCAGACTTTATTCTTTTTGCAACAAAAGGTAAAACAAACAGAGGGAATGTAGATTACATACTGTCACCCAATGTCGAAAGCACTTCTTTATTTACTAAACACTCTGTATAAAAATGCAGGGAAGGAAAAGAAAAAAGACAAAAATAAAAGAATCATCTGGGATCAGCTTAAAACAATAAATTCATTTTTTATTTAACAGAAAAAGAAGAAAATAAAAGAAAAAATGACAACCCACCTATGTGTGAGCATGTGGAAACCTCTAATAGAGAACACGCTTCAGGCATCAAGTTAATCTCGGTTTATTGCATACAACTGATTTATCTTCATTTATAAATGAGTGGTGAGCCCTGGTTCTAGTATTTGCATTTCTTGTAGTTGTGTTTATGTGCTTTAATGCCTTGGGGAACCATTCATGGTGTTGAAATAACATGATTTTTATTTTCTTTTCCCAGTTTTTCCAACAGCAGATACAGACTATTTCAATGTCTGAACACTGTTAAAGCCACTGGGAAGAGACATTAAATGAGACTTTTCAATCACTCATTTTATCTTTTCCAGGTCACATTGCGATAGAGGTTTTCAACAAGAGGGCTAATCAGACTAAATTCAGAATATACATTTTTATTGATTTGATATTGGGGTTTTTGCTTGCTTGTTTGCTTGCTTGTTTGAAACAGTCTCTTCTCAGGCAAGTTTAGGGGTTGCTGGTTTCACAGCTAAGGATTTACAGTTGCACAGATCCCAAAGCAGAGAAGAAAAGCTGTCTCCAATGCTATGCCTAAAATGACCAATGCAGCAGAGTCAGGTGTCAGTTGGAGCCACAAAGCATTCCACAAAACAAATTGTTATGATAGGCCACTAGACAAACACTTATTAGTCTGGTCCTACAGCATGAATTCACAGAAACTCTCCCAATAAAATATATTTCCATTGTGAATTAGTGCATAAAGTTCTATACCTCAGAATACTTTTACATAAACATGCAATTAAAACATGATTATTTGATTTAACCAGAAAAGAAAAAGTATTTGATTTTTAATCTCAGATTTAAATCTGCCTTAATTGCAAGAGGACTGTGCACAGAACAAAATTCCTTGGTAACAGAAGATTGTCCAAAAGCACTCTTAGAAATCCCCCTGAGAAATATAGTTAAAATTTCTAGAGAGAAGCCCAAGTTATCTAAAGGACTTGAAAAGCCAAGCAACCCTGCTGGAGCAATGTTAGAGCACATCTTATTGAATAGAAAACATTTCTCTGCACGTTAAGTTGTATTGCCTTTGGCAGAAACTCTTCAGCTGCAAATTTGTCCAAGGAATGACATACAGTACACATCAGAGGAGTAATGAAGGAAAGAGGCTTAGATGGGCACTTTGCAGCTGACGGGGAGCCGTTATTGAGCCTTGTCTGCTGCATTTAGCAAAAGGGGGAAGAAAAACCCAACCGAAATAGAGGGACCATCTTTGTGTGTCCCCAACTCTTACTACCATCTCTTTAAAATAAATAATTAAATAGATGGTTTTAAAAATAGCCATCTGACAAGAAAAGCCTAGCCAGAGGGTCAAAAATGAAGATCCTGGGAAAGGTCAAGTTTAATCTCTACCCACGATGCCCTAGTGCATCCCTCACAACAGCTGACTAACAAAAGGGGCTCAGCACTGTGACTGACAGAATTCTTAATTGTATCCACTCATTCATGACAATTTGATTAAAATATTACGCCAAAGTCTCACCCCCTGTTTGCTTCGATCCTCCAAATCTAATTTTGAATTTTCAGAAAGGAGATTACCTCCACAAGCATGACTGGGATGCTATTAACTTCTACTTAATCTTTATTACTGATGTGAATTTAACATATGTATGGCTTCGTCTCGCTCCTGTTGTTTTCTCTCTAAAGTAACGTCTAGGCAATATACAAGTGGCGGACATTAATTTTCACTTTGATATTCTGTCATACCAAAGCTCATAGTTTCATATGAAAATTTAAAGATGTACTGTCTTAATACCGTGGCACAATTAGACTGCATTAAAAAAAACCAAACACGGACTTGCTTCCTCTAGTCCCCACCAAAGAAAAGAACAAAGCCCCACTGAACAGACGTCAAAGTATTATAACTTTTCACTGTTATCTCCAGCTGTATCCCCTTCATTATAGGAGCTGTTCCAAGGATTGACAAGAACTGGTAAATTCTACTTAATGCCAATACAGCAGTTGTGAAGAAGTCAAGGAAGCCGTCAAAATTTCTAACCAATTTGGATTATTCCCAAATTTATGAAACTAGTAATTGAATATGGCCACTGTTACCTGTGTCCCCATTTCAAAATATATTTGAACAAAAGATATGATTTAATATTCAAGATGTTTACTCTACTCCCACACTCATTTTCTCCCCACAAGTAACACAACAAATTGACACAACCAGCTGCAATTATGTTTATAGGAATATTCACAAACCTATTGAACATGAAACATTTCTAATAAATAGCCTGGTCTGGAAAAGAACTCCACCAAAAAGGTTATTTTATTTTCTTCCCTTTCCCCCAGAGGATTGGAAAAATATATTTTGATACCTTCTTTTGCAAAATATCTTTTGTCATTTCTGTCTGTGTCTACTTACTGTTATTGTAAAAAGAGAAACAATAAATTAATCTTCCTAAATTCATATGCTGTGACTTCCTAATTTGCCTGTCCAACTGCTGCTCCCATCAGCAGGGGAGTATTTGGACTTGATTCAAACTTAAGGGAGGATATCACCTCCAGTCATTTAACATGCATACCACTTACAAGGAGTTGTAGAACTACCCTAAGTGTCTCAAATTCCATTCTACCAGGACAATGACTGATAGACTGATATCTAGGAGTAATGTCTGGAAGAGGCTTCTCAGAATCCTTTTCCATATATCATACATTTTGCTCAAATAAATATCTGGAGTATTTGTTCAGAAATTGGGGTTTTTTCCAATCAAGGAAAATAATCTGTATTTCTGTACTAAAACCTTTTTCCAGCATTTCCCCAGGATTGAAAGTATACTCACATCAAAGTACTTAAGACACTTCTTCCACCTGTGTGTATGGGACTACATGCATATTTTCTCTATCTTGCTCTTTCTGTTCCTAACACTGTCATGAGACTCAAGAACCGCTAGGTAAGGGAACAGCAGCACAGTAGAGAGCTTCTGTTTTGCAACAACTTTCAAGTTTTCCAAAGTATTCCCACTACAGCCATAGAAATACAAAAATTGTCTGAAGCTGCATCATGACTGTGACAATACTAATGAACACTGAAAATATGAACCTCACTAGTCTATCCCAGAGAAATCCCTACTTCAACAGATTTCACCGCAGCTTTTAGAGGATTGACACATGTCACAGTTAGAAAAAGAAATGTGCCAATCTCATCCTCAAAAAGGACTGTCCTCCCCAGTTCCAGATCTCAAGATTTGTTTAATCCTTGGTATGAAGTACAATGTATAGACACCTGAAAGCTTCTCAGTGCCATCAGGAGTACAGATGCCAGAGACTGAGCACAGCACAGATTTGCTACCCAGCAGTGACCCAGGAAAGGGTGGATGAAAATGTGATATTGAGCTCTGCTTTTCCCTTGTATAGGAAGAGTAGAACTCTTGCACCCTAAAGACCAGAAAGTCAGTTTCTTGTTAGAAGTGCAGGAAATGAAAATATACACATACACAATGTTTTCTGGGAGCTTTCTGGATAATACAGACCAGAAGTTGAGCAACACAGGTGTATTGCAAAGGCAGACTTTACAGGACAGGTTTAATATATAGTAGCTTTGCTTTGTCTAAAGTCACATTACTTGCTTACGCAGAGATATCACTAGAGGTTCCTCTTTCTTTTGCCAGATTTTTAACAATTGTAGAATAATCCATTTTCCTAGTAGTCTGTCCCCCAGCTTTCAGCAAATCACTGCAGGGAAGATGTGCACTGTCTGTGCAGGCAGAACAACACAGAGATCTCTCCCATATCCCATAAGCATAGGGTCACTCAGCATACTTATCGACACTAACAAATACGTGCTTTGACTCCCTCTCTACAAGAAAATGCATCCCCAGCCAGCCATCTCAACCTCCTACACAAGTTTTCTACTGCATAAAAGTCAGCAAAGTAGTTCCTCTGTTGCCACGGGAGCAAAGTATCTAGACCCAAACTTAGCTTCTGGGTTTGAGCAGGTGTGGTTGCACGAGGGCAGGGTGATAAAATCACCAGGCACTGTCTCAAGAATTCAGGTAGAAGGGAAAAAAAGACTTACTGTCTCTGAGGAAAAGGAACCCTCACCATGCATGGCCTTCATGAGGCCACAGGTTCTGCCCCAGGACTCCCAAGTGAATAATCCCTTCAATAACAAAATTATGTACCTCATATTGTTTCACCCTAATTTCAACACAGACAGCGGCTATGTCTTTAAGTTAAATCTATGTGCAACACAAAAATTACTAAGTGTGGAGGGAGAGATGGCCACTTACAGCATGTCAAACCTCATTTCTCTGACTGTGGTAAATCTCCGTGGAAGGTTGCCACTTTGTGGTTATCTGCCTACAGTCCTGGATATCAAACTGGAAGCTACTTCCAGTCTACTTAATGCCAAATGGAATGTCCCACTGCCTAAGATATGCCTCTGGAGAACTGTAGCCAAAAGGTCACAAGATCTGGTTCTTCCCCCACCCATCTCTAAAATCAGAAGGGGATTTTTTCCTTGCTGTAGTCTTTGCAGTTTTCTTCTTCATCTCCTAAGATCATGGAATATTACAGGACTTGTGGAATTACAGCAACAAAAACACAGATAAATACTTGGTCACGCTGAGCCTCGCTGCAGCCAGCAACCACATTAATACAATGCTTGCTCCAACATGCCTGAGCTCCCCACAAGGTTTCTCCACTGGACAACTGGTGGTGAGAAGGAAAATAGTCAAAAGGCTAATGGGAGCATAAATAAATAAATAAATAAATAGCAGATTGAAGAACCTAAGGCTTAAATAAAGAGGTAGAGCATCCTCCTATATGGTCCAAAGATGGAGAGTGGAAGCTAAATATACCAGGGTTTAAAAGTTGCCAGATGAGTATTTCTAAATAGGCCTAACAGTTTGAAAATTTTTACCACTGTATACACAGAAAAACTTCACTGATTTTCTGAACTGGAGGGGATCATCACCTCTTTCCATACCTGGAGGTTACATACCCTTGTAGGAAGAATCTCAGGTGTTAAGTCTTTTATGGTGTTTACTTGAAACATGGAAATAAAAACCAAACCACCTCTCCCTCCCCACACAAATGTCCATTCCCAGTGCAGAGGCAGGACCTTTGTTAGGAGTTTCTGTCTCTTTGAAGGATAACACTAAGCAGTTATTGTTTTTCTAAATATAACTCCGAGTTTTCAGTTTATTGCTCTGATAGCCAAAGAACTGAAATCAAACTCGGGGGGAAAGAGAATAGGACACCCCGCAAACACTCCAAGCCCCGAAGCAAACTTGACAGCTCCTTAGGAATTCAACCATCCTTTGAATAAAACCAGCCTGCTTTCTGTTCACCACATGCCAAATGGTTTCCTGTCTTTTCCAGTAGGATTTTTTTCTTTTTTTTTTTTTGCCAGTTCACAACTGCCTTCTATTGTCAATGCTTTGAATAGCCAACAACGATTTAAACTGGTGGGCTCCTATCAGCATTGTTCTCCTGTTCAGAGGCACAGAGAACAAGAATACATCTATGTTTTCCATACAGTGTAGAAAAATGTAATTCTCTGTTTAGTGTCATATCAACAGCTCGTGTCCCAGTTCACAGCCATGGGCAATGAATGACAGACTGTGCTGTCCATCCTGACAATATGACCAAGATATCTGTGGTCGAGACTGCTATATCATTTTTCTCCTTTCCAAAAAAATGTTGCCAGAGAAATCTATTTTTTGTTCCTTTATTTGTTTCTTTATCTAAATACAAAGTAGAGATAAAAATAAAATTGAGTTCATTAAACAAGCTGCAAATAATGTCTTGATAGCACAGGAAATGTTTCATTCCCCGCAATTTAACATTGCAGCACGTGCTCTCCATGGAGCACGGATTTCTTTATAATACTAATAAAAATAGCTGTAGTCCCATTCTTTCAACAAAGGCTTCCCCCACCCCAGCAATTCGGTGGAATATATCTTATTTTCTAGTATAAAAAAGGAGACATTTTTTTCTTTATAGGTAGCAGGCATATCACAGTTAACAATATGTAGCTGAAGGGTGATTAACTCCAGGTACCACAGGTCTGGAACTGGCAATAAAGAGGTAGCTTGGAGCTGTGCACTGGAAACAGCACTTATTCAAGAGAAGAGGAGAAATGAAACAAAAGTTTGACAATGTTAGAAAAGAAATATAAGAAATAGGTTGAGGCAGCTATGGCACAGCAATGATTTCCATGCCGTTAAGGTACAGTGGCTGTATGTTGTGCTCAGGACAATATTTAAATGAAAGCAGCGTTAGCCTTGGCAGCCTGCGTATTAACACACTGAATTTACGTTGCTTCCAAGGTAAAGAGCATCTTCTTATTGTAACATATACAGGAATTACAGTGTCAAGAGCATTTTTGGCAGTATATGCTACCTTAAGAAGAGCTTACTGGATTTGTTTCAATTTATTTTTATTTTTCCATCATTTCTTGAGTGTTTTCATTTGTTTGTAAGTTGTTGAGTATGATGTTAATTTTTTCTTTCTAATGCTTCAGACTTAAAAGCATTTCCAGCAGAGGAAAAAAGTAAATTTACATAGGCAACAAAGGAAAGTAGAGGTTTTAGCTTAATAGATGATTGGAGCTGATGCAGTAGGGGAGTTGATGGAGTAGGGGTACCCAGACTGCAGAACTGTGGCACAAGAGCTTTCCTATCATGCAGTGGTTACCTTTATATGAGCTGCAGACTGGTGCTGTGGAGAACAGAGACAACGGCGATGTCTCTGAACAGGCCTTTTGACACTCTGCCAGCATTGGTGTCATCTCTGTCTTGATCCTCCTTTGCTTTTTACATGGCTCTCCCAAAACTATCTGAGCTGCCAGGTAATGTTGGTCATAGGGGGATCTTAGCAGCTGGCTGGTTTGTGACAAATGACACAGAATCAGCAACAGTACATGACCTTTATGGATTCTGGCTGTCTCTTAGAAGAATGTGAAATATTCACAATGAAATACAAAACCTACTTGAAATTCAAGTTGCTCCTCAGACAATTACTATGGAACCAAAAGACCTAACTGCCCTGTATTGGTAAGATATTTATATTTCTACTGCCCCCATAAAGTTCTCTGCCTTGTGCATCATTATAGAAAATAACAAGAAGTCAGAGCTTTTTTAAGCTCTGACTTACAAGGCCGGTCCTAGATGGCTGTCTGAAGTACAGATGAATGACAGTGGAAAAAGCAATCCCAATGGTAGCAATATGATCTGGAGGCATAGGCTGGGAGCAGAGGTGTGAAACCTTCAGACTCAGCCAAAATAAACCACTGCTACTGTGGGGGGGGGGGGGGGGGATGTGGGGAAAAGACACATAAAATTCATGCATTCACTCAGAAAAGCAACTACAGCATTTGCTACAAACTTCTGAACAAAGCCCACTGAATCAGCAATATAAGTAAATCACAACAACTTCTGCCTCCCAGAGCAAAAAAGCTAATCATGTTAGGTCCCTCTGAACATCTGACATCCTCCACAGTATGGAAAAGGGTGAGTTTTAGATCAACAGTCCAACTCTGTCAGATCAACTATAAGGAACTCAGTGACATATTTCAAGGGCCTCTTCTTCCTCTTCTTTCATGTGATATGCCCCCTTCCAATTTAATTGAAAGTAGGTTTCCCTGCCCAAATACCTTATGCTATTATTTAGCATCACAGGCAGAGGATATAATTCTGGGCATTAAAAGGTTGTTGTAGGAAAATTAACAATCCCATGAGCTGTAATATGCCTGATAGGACAACAGGAAGACAACAGTAGGACTGGAGCTCTGTATTTGGCAGTTGTAATTCAATGGGACTGTACAGCTTCTTACATAACACTAATGCCACTACAGAAAGTGAAGTATATGGGCCTGGGGCAGATGGATTTGTTATTTAAAGACACAAATAGTAACATGAAAAAGGAAAATTAAAAATTGTAATAGATAGCTGCCTCTGCAAGAGCAGAAAAAAAATCTTCTGCATCTCTGATGACTAGGAAGCAACTTGGACTGCAATCCAGGAGTTGCACACAATCCCTCACCCCCCTGCCCTCTTCTTCTAGCAATTAGGAAGATATAAAAAGACTACACTCTTGCCTTCTTTGCCAAAATAATTTATTTTATCACAAGACAATTAACATACTTCAGCAACACTCTCACCAAGGCATGGGACAAGTTTCTTCTTTAAAACACTATATAGGCAAAATCAACACCATAGACAGCATCAGTGGTTCCTCCTTCAACAAAAGCTTCATTGCTTTGCTTCCAAAAGGATTTTGTAGAAGAAATAATAAATGCTCTCTATGTCATTATGACATAATCTAGGTTTTATTGATCTGTACACTCCAGTCCAGGCCTGAGAACTCTTTTGGATACTGTTGTCATCAACGGCTCCTACAGTCATTGAAACATTTACTCCCTCAAATAAAATAAAGGTTTTCTTCCCAAATCAGGTTCAGTTCTTCTGACAGAGATTCCTAGATGCTAGGGGAAGGTGCAAAACCTTACAGTGGAACAGTATTCTTTTGCAACTGTGAAGAGCACTGAACGCTGAGGTAAAAATCCATGTTGTTTAATTACTCTCTAATTATATTTTCTGTCTCTGCAAAAGATTAAATGTTGTTACCACATACGGAGTGCATTCAACTTATTGTAGCTGATTACATATTATCCACAGGCCTGGTTTTCTTTTTCCAAAAAGAAAAACAATTCTCTATGAAATGCCTACTTAGAATATACAAGAGATAATTCTGATTACATGTCTTGGTGGCCAGAATGTGAAAAGTTGGTAGTTTAAAAGTCTGGAAAAAAGGAATCCTGTGCTACTGTCAGAGCTGAAAGATATGAGTACAGAGTTTAGCAAGGAGAAGGCTAATAGAGTGCTTCAGTCAAAGTATAGCTATGCATAAAGGAAAAAGATTTCCTCTGATTGTGAAAGTAGTCTAAATCAGAAGAAAAAATTGGTATCAGATGCCAGGCAGAATATTTATCTACACTGATAAATGTGAAAGACAAATAAGGCACAGATTTTGAAATCAATTAAATATTGAAGCATCCTGCTTCATAACAAGGTCTCATCATGATAACCCTCAAAACAAGTATAACCAGACAGTTTTGCTGAAGGGTATTCTTTGACTCAGGAGTCATCCAATAAAGTTTTGCAACTCACACTATGTATAACCAGTAGGATGCTAGACTAAGTTGTCACAACAGTCCCTCCTAGACTTAAATTGCTTAAGAATTTGGAGTTATCACAGCAACCATCCTCCTCTCTCCACCTGATGGATATTCTGTGGGAGAATGACATAACATATTTCTGAGAGTTAACAAAAGCTATTGCTGGTCACAAAAATCTGTGAAAAGGTAGAGCAAAATCTGGGCTGATAAAGTGACCTCCAGAGTGAAACACAAGTTTAAAAAAGTATTTTCAGATGAACTGATGCAAGAGCACAAGTTAGTGCACAAATACAAAGTGCATGCTGATTATAATATGGAATGATTTAAAATATTCCTGCAGGTGAGGTTTTAATAATACTTAAAAAGCCCTGACAGCTCCCTGTCAAGATATGTCCATGTTATTAAGTTATAAAGCAACTGTCTTGCTCACAAAACAATCCAAACTGGAAAGCACATGGTGGACAAAGCCAAGGACAACAACAGAAATCAGTGCTGACCGTCGGTCTGATGATGTTATGTGCCTCCGAAACTGCATTAGTTTTGACGAGTCACATCTTCATGCAATTCATTTTCATCACACTGAAAGATTAACAAATAATACCAGGCAAATAGAAGCTGTGCAAGGAGGAGGCAACACTGACAAGAACATCACTAGGACAAATTTCCCAAGTCACTCCCAGAGCTGAACACTAGAGCTACAGTAAGTGAGAGACAAGATGACGATCTGTAAAAACCTTCTGTCGCTATGTCAAGTGAATGCAGTAGGACCATTTCATGCCCGCATTCTAGCCAGTGTTTGGGCTTTTCTCCACCCTTCTCTGAGGCAAATTCTGTGACTTCCTCTTCTTCTCACCCATACATCATTTACATCCTTTCATCTGATCTTAACCTGATACTAATCTATTATTTCTTTTCCAGGAACTTCATCATGGTCATGGATTGATTTTTTTTGTACTCTGCAATTCAGTTCTCCGTTCTTCTGTTGTTTCACACACTCCCCATCTCATCACTATACTTCCCAGCCTTCTGGTTTTCCTTCTTGCACTTCAGCTCTGTATTGCAGATACAACTCATTTTGCTTTCATCACCTTTTCTTAGGACGATCATGATGTTTGCTACATATTTTTTTACTTTTCCAGCTTGGTATATTCAAAAATCTTAAATTATGCAGCCTTGTATTTTCCCTGGCAAACTGGCCAAGCTTCTTAAGATTATACTAAATTTGTCCCAGCCAGTCAGAACAAAAACCCGACTTTACTGCTTCTGTTATCCTGTTATCCTATACTGCTTCTGTTACAGGCTCACCAGCATGTACGGGCCTATATAATGAATTTCATTACAGAATCTGGTTATTTTCTAAAGTTTCTCTCACATCCATCTTGATGGGATAGCATAATGCTTGAGAACCTTTGATGTGTTTAGACTGAAAGTTTTTCTTGGAAGTCTATCTATCTCCTTCAAAAACACTTACCATTTGCATCTGCCCTTGGTCACAAAGTGCTTTATTAAAAACATCCTAAAATTAAAAAAATATCCATGGACTTTCAAAATTTCCCAATTTTGAAATGCATCACAGATTGCAGGAGCACACTGACAGACCTCAAGACACTTTGCATTAGTCCACTCAGCCCTCCATGCTGCTATGTCCAGATTACATGGGACATGTTTAAAATCCACAAGTTGCATAGCCTGAGTTGGGAGACAACGATCCCCTAACTTGCTAGAAAAAATTGAATAATCATGTCAGGATTCAAAGTGAATGGAGCATGTAATGTTTCCCTCATGTTCCCATTAACTTTTTGTCTTTTGTCTGAAAATTCAAGTTTGAAGCCCCATTGCTCTGACTGCTCCATGTGCTCCATGTAACTCCCTCGTGTGATCCAAGGAGGATCACATGCAGCAGAAGTGCAATACTTTTCCAAGTCCTGTATTAAATAAATGAAACAACTTCTGTGTGCTTTGCTGCCTGCAGGGCAATATCCCTTACTGCAGCAGTTATGTCTCAAGCTCCAGGATGCTTTCTCACACATCTTTATTCTCTCCTTCCTGTTCCCAGGATGGTACAGAGCAAGATGTTGGGTACTGTTGATAGTTAAGGGGTTGGAGGGGGGAAAGGGCTACACAGTACTTATACTGCCAATGGCCAGCAGCTGTAGTGAGAGAGAAAAGACAGCTGAGGTAATAAAAGCTTAGCCAAACTTTCTGCACATAGAATAGGTAACCTATTTACTTTTAAAGGTTAACAACAACAACAAACAAAGACTCTAAAGAGGTAAAACTGGGAAGATGGATATATGTCTTCAATAACAAGTAGACTGGTATGACCCTGGCAACGTCAAGCTCCCTGCAGTAGCTCTTTCTCTATCATCTTGGATATCACATATTTTAATAACATATTTACTGATGAGAGTAAAACTAATGTAGCATGCAGAGAAGGATGGAATAGAAGGCATCTTATTTGTCAATACATCGTTACTGTCACCCCACTTTGGTAATAAGGTGAGATATGAAGAGCAGTCTGATTTTCAAAAACACCATGCACCAGTGTGTCTTTTCATTTTCATCTGGAAGTGAGGGAGATCAGAAGTGCTGAAAAAAGTTGTCATTTATTGCTTTCTTTCTCACATAACTTATACATTTGTTGCCAAGGAATTTATCCATTTGAGATGAACTTTAGAATCTATTAAAATAAAATATTTATGTAGTAAATATCCTATTCTCATGGTTCTACCATTATATTGATATTTTAGGTACTTTCCTTATAGTACAGCTCATGCTAATAAGGCATTATTTTTCAGAAAGCACAAACTCTCCAGTTGGAAAAAAGGGTTTGAAAATACAGCCTTTGAAAACAGGTAGGACAATATTTTGCTTTGTGTCTTGGGAGTAAGGAGATTTGACTCATGTTTTTTGAAAATCTGAGGTCAGGAACAATTTGCAGATTGTTTTTCTAAATCACAAAGTAATAATAATAATCAAAATCTTAGACAAAAGTTATTCTGTTGTTGCTACTGAAGAGAGATTTACCTCTATTTCCCAGGGATTACCAATATAATAGTCTTTAATAACCTGCAATTGTCAGACAAGCATGTTTTATTCCTGCACTTTAACAATAGCCCAAAAGTGCCAAAAGCATTTGCATTTATCTTCAGCCAGTGAAGTAGATGGCAAGACCAGAAGGAGCTTTATCTAACAGTAGCTCTGATGCCTTACAATTGTCTTAAATGTTTCAACAAAGACATACCTCAGCATATTTCCCTGGCTACCAATGATTTGCCAAAGGTCAATAACTTTAGCTTTAAAACCCAACTGATTTCTAAAGCTTTTCTTGCAGCTGAGAGATTAATCCAGACTCTTATAAACATATTTATGAAATAAGAGCAAGGGACTTCAGCCTGGCAGTTTGGAATGTAGCACCATTTTGTATCTATATTATTTTTGGGATTAGAAACCATTAATTTCTAAAATTGTGCTGTGGAGCATAAGTGGCAACAGCTGCAGCTATCTGTTTGCTGTCTTTCCACATGGGCTATTTTCTGTGCAAGATATGCATGAAGAACACAAATAAATGGGGTGCTACCTCTTTAGACAGGGCCTGGCAAATTTAAAGTAAAAACTAAAAAGCATAAACCATGTTTGCCTTAAAATGATGAACTTAGGTGTTAATAAAAATGGCATCTGAAGGCAAGTCTTTACACACTTCCTATTTCTGTAATCAATTCTTCTTCATGCACAAACTAATACAATGCCTCTTCTTATTATGTCACTACTGTACACGAAACATTTCATGCATAAAATATTAATCCCAGACACAGGTCTCTGAGACAATGATTGTACTGGCTAAAGGAAGAGAGAGAGAGAGAGGGTTTTCTGAATATAGCTCCAGTAATGCTTTCCAGTCCCAAAACAAAACTGCGACTGTATTTAAGCCCATGGCTTTTCAATAGCACATAAAAGCAAATCTTTGGACAGTTTAATGATGTGGACAAGATGACTGAGAGAATCAGAATGAGACACACCATGTGTCCCATTCAAATTTGATCTATAAAGACCCAAAATAAACCCAAAATCAGTTACCTGGGTAGTCTTTGTACTTTACTTTTCACAAAACTTACCTTTTTAAAGAATTTATTCCAAAGTGAATCTGGGAAAAGTAAAAGTTTTGATTCTTGCCCCCTAAAGGGGGGTGCAGTATTGGGGTGGGAAAAGAGAGAGGAAAAAAAGAAAAAAAATAACCTCAATGAACACAGCCTTAAAGTCTTCTAAAGATTTTTATTGTTAAGAATTGTCACTCCTTATTTCACAAGGTCAGAATACTGCTCTGCCAGTAAACCATTCACTGAAATATAAATATCTAACATACAGTCATTTAATTAGGAGAATCAGGCATGTCTCTACTTCTATTCCTTCTTGATAGTATTATGGGCTGTCTATTGGTATTATGGAACTGTGCCCCATGCCAGGCCCTTGCTGCCCTTTGCATCCAGATCCAGACTTGGCTGGAGCAGACTTTTCCCCTGTGGCTCATATTTCCTTGGCAATTGAAGCCACACACAGGGGAAAGAAAAGGTACAATTATTTCTTGCCATAATACCAAGTCAGAACATGGCTGAGGTTTTACAATATTAGGACAATTTCAACTCTTTCAGTTTAGTCCTAACCTCAGATCTACTGTTTAAGAAAGGGACCCATGAAAGACTTCTGCCTTCCACAGAAAAACCATCCTCCAGAATTACTCAGGGTTTCTTCCAAATCATTACTAAATATTTTCCCTACTGGAACCTTATTTTCTTTTCTTGCCAGAGAATTTTGCAGTCTAAGAGGCCTACATAGAAAACTGTGTCAAGAAATCTTTTCAAAGAAGAAGTCCAGCTGTGGCCAGTGGGATAGCTCACCTGAATGAAGAGTTATAAGCACAATAGAGTTCAAAAATAGAATATGTTTTTCAGAAGATACAAATTTGCTAGACTGCAGTCATTCCAGATAATCCCTCTGTGGTGGATTGACCCTGGCTGGATGGCAGGTGCCCACCAAAGCCGGTCTCTTACTGCCCTTCTCAGATGGACAGAGGTTTCCTTGGTGAAGACTGGGACAGGACCCTGATCCAGCACAGGCTTCCTACAGGGTCACAGCCTCCTTTGGGCACCCACATGCTCCAGTGTGGGGTCCCCCAAGGGCTGCTGGTGTATCTCTGCTCCCTGTGGTCCTCCAGGGGTTACAGGGGCAAAGCTGCCTCACCATGGTCTTCACCATGTCTGGAACACCTCTTGCCTCTTTTTCTGCACTGACCTGAGTGTCTGCAAAGCTGTTCCTCTCACACATTCTCACTCCTCTCTACAGCTGAAGTTGCAGCTGTGCCAAAACTTCTTCCTCTTCTTAAATATGTTATCTGAGAGGCACTACCAACATCAACTGATGGACTCAGCCAGTCCAGCTGGCACTGGCTGCCCTGGACATGGGGGAAGCAGCACAGAGCCTCCCACAGAAGCCAGCCCTGTAGCCCCCCCTCCCACTACCAGAAGCTAGCCACACACATCCAATATACTCCCTTTGGAATCTGCCAAATAGTTATTCTCTTGTCTCATTTCCTACAGTCTCCAGATCCTTCTAGATATTCATTTTTCTCTTTTGTTTTTATAAGTGATTCTCTCCATCTCCTGCTTTCCATTTCTATTACCCTCCACTTACTGACCTCTGAGGTCATACACTGCAGTTCCAAAATGGTTTGTGGTGTAGTAGTTGTGGTTTCACCTCTAGACTGTGAAGTAGTGCTTTGCACACACAGGCTACAGAAAACCACCTCTTAAATAGAAATTAAAGGCTGCTCTACAATATGAATAACCTTACACTGAGAAGAGGCATGTGCTGCTGGAACAAAAAAACCCACTTGTGCTCAGTATTGGGTGGGAACAATGTCCAATTGTACAATTGCTTCTCTTGCTAAATAAATTAGATCTTCACTGGGGGCATCAACTAATTATCTCACAGAGAAAAAGGTATTTAATTTGCTATCAGTAAGTCTAAAGGAATATTTAGCTCCATCATTTCTGTATGAAATGATAAGTCCTGCAGTATCAAGATGCTAACTGCTTAAATAGCCATGGTCCCACACAGTATACTTGCTACCTTTTGCCATTTGTAATAATGCATGGAAAATTGCCAAAGCTGCACCACAGGTTTAATTACAGATTCATCCCAAAATTCTAAAACCACAATACTTAGGCAGCTAAGCAAGAGTAGCTCTCTAATAGATTTGATCAACTGTATGGTAAACCCTGAAAGTAGTTGATGTGATGTAAAAAGAGATCAATGAATTTGAGTGGGTTATGATTCTAGTCAGCAGGCTTTTTTCTTGGTGAAAAAAACCCACTGATTTACATGCATCCCCCAACAATATTCTAAATAAAGTGTTTAAGTATAGTTTAAAAGTATTTAAAATTACAAAAGTCATGCTTCCTTTATATTAAAGACTGAAAAAAAATAGTTTGTTAACCTACTAAAGGTGATCTTCCTTGCCAGAAGGACTCCTACTAGGAAATGCAAGGGTAGCTTATCTGAAGGTTTTCTAACTGTTAGATGTTATAAATGTCACTCCTTATTGCTGGCACCAGGCTGCCATTTAGCTCTCAGTACAGAGAATAGGGAGTCCCCTTTCCTAAATTTGTTTAAGTGTTTAAGACTATAACCTTGGGCTCTTGGTCTCTCTCACACATAGTACATTGTTTTATAGCACAAACAAGTGCACTAGCACAGCCAAACCCTCAATTAAAAATAAATAGGACCTGACCAAACTCACTGTCAGTTAGCAATTAGTTGCTTGTTTTGATAACCATATTACAGAAGGAGTATCCACAGAAATTCGATCACGCCAAAAATTAGTAATATACCAAAGGCTAAGGACACATAGACAGAGCAGTTCTAGAGCACAGGAAGGTTATTTCTCTCCCTCTCAACACCTACTCCCCTCCCTCAAAAAGGGAGATAGAACCAGGCCATTTCTCCCTCTAACATGCTAAAGCTTTCAAATAGCTCCCAGGCATTTTAGAAGCAGTTGTACAGTGTTTGCTTGCCACTTTCAATTAAACATGGTACAGCAGTCTGATGTCACTGGGATCTAATAAAAGGAAGAGTTTATTTAAGAGTGTTAAAACTCCAAACAAAGAACTGTCCACCGAGGTCTGCATTTTCTGGATAAACACTGAGGCAGTTTATAGAGACAAGAACAGGGAGAACAACACAAAGCACTACTACTCTGTCTATAAACTCTCCCAGCATTTGGTAAATGCTGATAATTTACTGCATGTCATCAAAATAATCAACTTGCGGGATTCAATAAAATTGCAGATAGCTTTGTCCATCTCCTTGGAAGCAGTAGGTATCTTGAGAAGCAAAATTATTAGAAGTGTTTTAGCCTCTAGTAGATTCAATCACCATTACATTTAACCAAGTTCATTTCTCCATATGCTTTGATTAAATGGAAGCTTTTCTGGTTGGCCACTCTTCCATTTTAACATTGTGTTTTCAACTATTTTAATATACCTGAAGGGATTAAAAGTAGACAAAAATCCAACTTGTTCCTGGGCCTCTCTAAAAAGGCAGAGTGAACAGTTTCAAGGTGGCAATAGA
Organism: Vidua macroura; assembly: GCF_024509145.1. NCBI lineage: Eukaryota > Metazoa > Chordata > Aves > Passeriformes > Viduidae > Vidua > Vidua macroura. Next base: position 13,835,522 of record NC_071576.1, read on the forward strand.
GATCAGAGAAAAAGTGGGTAAGAGGAAAAGAAACACAACTTGATTGGGAAAATGGTATGGAATGAAGGAGATGATAAAAGTAAAATGGAAGGGCTTGATAACTAGAAAGAAGCTGTCAGGGGAAAGAGTTCATAAAAGTCTTTGTTTTTTAAACCAAAGGTGCAATTAACTCTATCTATGAGAGACATGAACTCCAATTCCTTTCAAGCACCTTTAAAATACATTAAGGTTCTCACTAGAGTCAATTGTGGATACTTAACAGAGTTGTTACTTTAGCTAGATATTTATCATGTGTAGCCATGAAGTTTGGCCCCAGTATCACATATCTTGATTTATTGGATGCTACTGCTTTGACTTGCAAGTTGTTTCAGGATTAACTTAACAGCAACATTATGAAGACCAAACAGCAAACAGATCTAGAAGACCTCCAAACCTTCTTGATCAGCCCCATATAGAAGTTCTAATCCATTCCCTCCCTTTCCAAATAGTGCCTTCAATAATCTAAAGAATTGGAGGCCAAAAATTGTTCTGAATTTTGCATATACACTAGGAGTAGAAAATATATGCAAGAAAAGTGATAACAACATAAAGACTAGTAATCTCATTTTTATATTAAGAAAAAATAAACATCTCAGTTTTATTCAAAAGGCATAGGGTTATCAAAACAAAGTCACATCTCCCTATTCTATTTAATTTTTGTATATAACTCGAATACTGAAGGAAGGGCTGATCAATCTCACTTTTATTGATTGTGCCTCCTTCTAATCAGGTTCCCTGCCTCTTTTTCACACATGAATATACAGTGATGTCTGAATAACAAACAATGCAGAGCAATGCTGCGTCTTTAAAATTAAGATTCCTCCAGATTTTTTAATGTCATGGATGTTTTTCTGTTGCTGCCAGGCTTTATACATCACTGATTTACAAAACCTCTGGTTTGATATTAGATTGACTTGACAGTATCTCACATAATGAGTAAAACATAAAAATCATCAAAAGATTATACTCTTGGCATGCAGACCCTTGCTTGACTGGAGGCTGGAAGGAGAGAGGTGCTTCCCTTCCACATAACAGTGGCCTCTTGGGGTGTTTCAGACATGGGTCTACTCAGAAAAGCCAGTAAGTGACACTACTCACTGTGTGTAGCTACTGTCATTTCTGCTTCACAGAGGTAAAAATCCAGTGCCTTCTGCATTTATTTCTGGTGGCAGAGGATTTGCACAGAGGTAACTAAAGCCTGCAAACTTTTAGACCTGACAAGGGCCAGAAACTAACTCAGCTTGAGTCTCAGATGGGACTGGTCTCCAGTGCTCCCTAAACAAGTCATTTAATTTAAGAAATGTGCCTATTTGATAAAAGGCTTTGAGAGACAATAGAAAGCCAAAATCCAAGAACATATTTACAAGGTGTATAATCTGACTTTTTTTATGTAAAGAGTTTTGGGGCTCAGCCCACAGCCTTTCTCTGATACAATTCTCTCATGTCGCAGAAAATTTCTTCCCATTTCACAGATACTTCTCATTTTATTTATTAATACTTTCAAATCCCAAATTTTAAACTAAATTATTCTTATATTTGCCCAAATATTTGTCTAAATACAATGAAATTCCAATAATAGATATGTTATGTGAACCTAGACAAAGAGAATTCTATATATGATAGCACTAAACAGTCTCAGTGCAAAAAGAATGAAAGGAAAAAGGAAGACTTAGGGAATGGATACACATACAGCATCTTTCCCAAAGTTATTCATGGACAATAGCAAGTAACATATGTGTGATTCAACTCAGCAAGAAATTGCTTACTCCACTGCATAAAATACAGCTGCCCTAGGAATGCAGCCCAAACCTGTTCTGCTTGCATGAAAAGGACAACCTCCCCAAGGTCCTGGCTGCTTCTGTACACAACCAGAACAACCTCAAAAAGACAAGGGGAAAAGACACACACTTTATACCTGACCATGGATAAGAATAGCAGAATTTCAAACTGCAACTCAGGTTTCCTGACATTGCCCACATGTGGTCTGCAATTTTTGAATACCCAAAATGTTCTTTGAAAATTATTATGTTTTTTCCCAAATGGATAGGTATTTTTCCATTGTAGAAACAGAAAAGCAAGCTTTAACTTCCTACCTTTTTGGTGGGCCGCTTTGCCTTCATGCCTTTGTAGTCAATCCATGCACCAACTCTGATTTAGGCAAGAAGCTGAAACAGGGCTAGAACCACCTTTTTTCACCCTTCCACAAAAACCCTACAACAAGTATGCACAGTTCCAAGCAGTTGCATTACAGAAACTGAAATTCAGCTGTGAACCCAGCTGACTGAGGTATCCCACATCCAAACTGAATTTCTAGTAGATTCTCAGCAGATGCAGTTTAATGATGAAATAACTGAAAATATAAAAATATAAGAGTCTGCCTTCTGCAAAGACAACATTACTGAAAGCTTTATTTCCCCAATACTTTTATGTTTTGTTATTCTTATGCTTATATATCTTTTGTGAGAAAAAAACTCAATTTTTGATCAGTTTGGGCTTTCTAGATACCTCACCATGCTGAATTGCTGAATGGCATTCAAAAAAATTAAGTTTATATGCAGAACAATTTTTGTGAAATTGTCTGTTTTCCATCAGCTGCAGCAGAATGTTCACACCAGCTTTTACTTTGAGTTTTATTACTTCTTTCTGGATAACTCTCAAGTTTTCTTTTCTCCAAAGATTAACATATCTCTTGTGAAATTATAGTATCCCAAAGGAGGTAATTTAATTACCTAAAATTCTACCTTTTTTTTTTTTTTATATATTTCATTAACAAGCTTTTCTTTTCCACTCACAGCTCCTCCAAACTAAAATAAAAGTAGTTAAGTAAGTAGTCATGATGTTTTCGTTGCAGAACTGATTTGTTGGAGGCTGTAGTGGTTCTGTTGCCTTTCTTTTAGTATTAATTCTAAATAATCCACTGTGAAAAACTCTCACAATTTATCATACTTTCTGCCTGTGGCATTTCCTTTTAGCCCAAGGATAAGTCTTTCTAACTCTGGCAAATGTCAGGAATGCTCCTGTGATACAAGTGATCCTACAATAATAAAAATCAACAGCTAAAAGCAGACTTTATTGTATTCATTATGATACCTATAGCCTGTTATAAATTTTCATCTCATTCTTATTTAACAAAGGCTATATATTACTATCCTCTATATCACTGTGACCAAAAGCAGAAGACCATCTTGGGTTATGATATGCTATATACATAATCATTTTTACAGTAAAGCTAAATGAAGAAGTTATCATATTGAAATCATACCTAAAGCAGTGAAATCAGTGTTAATATTTTTTTTATATAATTTCAAGGATTTGTACCACAACAAAGACAAAAGAAAGCTAAAGTCTTTGACCATATTTAGATCATTAAATATCAGAATTCAAGAGCCTATTAACTAAAATTTTGTACAAATACCTCAACAATCTGGAACCCACCTCAGTTTTGCCCGAATAAGAGCCATTATCATCCTGAGAGCCACCTGCAGCACTGTCTTTTCAGTTTCCCAGATTACTGGCAATGATTTTGTTGAAGTCAGTCACGGCCAGGTTGCCAACATGTAAAGTTTGTCTCTTATCTATAATGTGCTCCACAAAACTTCAGCACACATGGACATTGTGAGGTCACATAGCACACATAGTGCCAGGCTATAGAAAATGAACTCTTCTCACTTTCCCAGTATCTTAGTGTATATATCTTTGTTTTCTTGTACTCTTTTTGCTGGGCAGAAATAACATTATTTTAGTTTCATGAAAATTACATTAAAATAGCCGCACTACCATGTTTCTATATCCTACCCACCTCCACAAATAAACAAGATCCAAGATCCAAAGCTTTCCTTTGAAAATAGAGAGCTGCTCCCAAACATGTTTCTCAGGACAATCACCAATCATGTCAAGCATTGTCCAGAATGCCAAGGAGGAATTACTTATTATTTTGTTTCCCATCCCTTAGAAAACATTGCTTTTCTCTTTGCATCAAGGAAACTCTTATTTACAATTTCAGCTCTGTTGGTTTCTCTCATTACAAGGTTTATAAATGAGAGGAGTAGCTTAGCCTACTACTTCTGTCACTAACATGCACTTTTCCAAGAACACAGACTATGGAAACAAAGCTTCGCACAGAAGAGCTTTCTTTGATTTTTGTCATCTTTGAGCCAGTGCTTAACCATCATCACATTTTTAGATCTGTCACTGGATACTTCTGAAGTACAGAAATAACTGCATTTTCCAAGTAGCTGTGTGTGCAATGTGTTGACTCCAGACTGGAAAACCACCCTGCCAGAACAACTCCAAAGGGAGTATGCAAATCCTTTTTAGAAACACTGTTCACCATAAAACATCAAAACACTATCTGAATACATCTGGGAGATGAACAATAATTTTGTTCTGGTCAGGCTAATCTCTAGTCTTTAATATAAACTCACAGCTACAGAAGTGAGATGAGAAATAGAGTATGCAATGAGCAAGAAGCACTTCAATGAGTGTGAGTGTTTTACAAGTGTCTATATTTTGCCACTAAAATCACCATTAACAGACACACAGTTTACAGGGAAATTTTTAATTCTTCCCATAACATTTTAATCAGAAGATCACAGTTTAAATCAGAGCTACTTTTAGAAGCACAGGTTTTACACTTCTTATTCCACAGCAAAAAAAGAAGGGCATGAGAACAGTGAGTTCAGAAATTTTCCCAGTTCTGGAGTTCAACCAAAAACTAGAGAAATTGATGATTTCTTAAAGGAACCATTTTTTTTAATGGTGGTCAAATATTTCAGGGTGAGTTTTCCTAGAATCCAAATGGGATTAAAATTGCAAATCCATTTAAGAACATCAAATAACTCAGCTTGCCAATTAAGACAAATGGATATTGCACACAGCACACTTAATCTTATAAGAATTCAGCCACGAGTTTTACTTCATAGCACACAGCAGGCTTCCAGGTTATATCTTTTTCCCAGAACTGACATTTGACTTGGACATCACCAGACCAGCAACCTGGAATGCTGAATATTTTACCAGTTACTTCAACACTACAAATCCCCACCAAAGATATATTTTCTTACCATATATGTCATTGTCCCATTGCCAAATATTAACCCTAAGAGCTCCTGGAACCACTTTGGCTCTATTGTCATTAACAGTTTGCCTGTGTGGAAGCCATACACACATCTCAGTGACAGCACACTAGATCTTTCCTATTCCCACAACAGACTTGTTATGAGTAAATCAATTATAAGATCATTTGTCCATCCTGAGCATTTACTAAAAAACCCCTCCTGTTGATTCTTTCAATATTTCAAGTACAGATTCCCTCTCTTACCAAAAGTCTTAGGAATCAGCATCCTGTGATCAGAAAAGGCCAGGTTCAGTTCCCAGGATAGCCACCTGCTCTCTCAAGTGACCTCAAGGAAGTCACTTGTCCTAAAAAATGGCCAGTGACTCAGGAATGTCAAACCTGGCATTTCTTCAGTATAGTTTTCAGAAACCATTCCTTTAATTCAGCAATACAGATAAGGCATCTGCCATCTGGGCAGGAAAACAGAGCAGCCCCTATGGAAAAGTAGAAAGTCCTGGGTGCCTCAAGCCAGGCCCTCCAAAACCATTTTTGAGGCCCCAAATCTCTTTGTCATTCTCCTGAATCTATAAAATGGAGACAAGAACATTTTCCTTCTGCCCAGGGATTGTAAGGATAAATACATTCCTGTTTGTGAGGCACTTAGATAAGATAGCTAAGGGAGCTATGTAAGTTGATAGATTCCTTGATCTTAAGGAACTGTACTCTTGAAAGAAGCAGCTTGACTGAGTTATAAATGTCCATATTATTCACAATATGAAACTGCCAAAAGATAAAAAACATTCTAATGATATTTGAGAGCAGGAACTCCCCTTCGCCCCCTCATACTTTGAGTACTCTGTCCCTTTGGAAATGGTATGCTTTTCAGTGAGGAGGATTCCCTATTGTTTTCTTCCCTATTCTTTATAATGTAAATGTAACCTCATTTATTTATTTATTTTGTCTCCCAGGCCTCTTTTCATCTGGCAAGATGGTGGGGGAGTGGGGGGAGGGAAGAGGAGCTGAAGGAGGGGGGCTATTTAATAATGTCCTATTAATCGCAGTGCACTATCAGCAGGCTTTAACCCTGTTCCAATTCTTTGATTGCTTTTTAGGGATTAGAGCAAACTTCATTGTCATCCATTGCATTGCAAATAGGTAAATTTGAGTGATACGTACACAAAATATAGATAGGTGGATAGTGCCTCAATATATGTGCAGAGTATATACATGCATTTATATGGCTTGTACACACACACACATATAAAAATAAGCTACATCTCCCTGTATGCCTAAGAGAAAAATCAAATCAAGGCACGGAGAAACTGAAAAAAAAAACCCTACATGTATCATTCACCTGATTTCAATTGTGACTCCCTTTGAACCTCGGCCAAATCATTTTGTACATTAAAAATTGGTCAAGGATGATAAGATTCCATTTTCATGGTTGGTAATGCAGAACCGGTGAAAGAATACAATTACAGACCCCTGAGTAAACTCTGCGAATGTCAACTTGATGTAAATGATCAAGTGTCGACAAAGGGCTGCTGGGGGGGTTGGGGCGCTGGTGGGCCTGCAGAAATGGAGGGGAGAGAGAAGCAGAGGGAGAGAGAAAGAGAGGCTTCAACTTCTTCAGCAGCCTCACCCAGTGACATGCCAGCATCTTCCCTGTCCCAGCCATGTGGGACCCGACCTTTCTGAGCCAGCATGGGGCCCCAGTCTCCCACGGCTGCCACCTCCTTTGCCCACCTCCACGCTGGGTCGGGGCTGTGACACAAGTGACCTGCCTCTGCCTCCAGCAGGCCAACAAAAGCGAGCAGCCAGCACAAAGAATTCTTGCAAAACAATAGCGTGCCTCCACAAAAATCCTGTAAGAGTCCAAAACTCAGGGCTTGCATTGAGGGACTGTCAGCCCCCGACCCCTGCGCAGAGTGGCTGCATGACTGCAGGTGCTCGTCCCCAGTGTCACCCTGAGCCCCCCTGGCTGCCTTGCCGCCCCAGCCCCACCACCTCCAGGGCCCCAGACAGCCCTGCTTGCTTTTCTCTGCCTTCTCTGTGAGCACTAAGCTGATGCCATAGCAACTTCTCTTTTCATATTGAGCTGACACAAGAATCTGAGGGCGAATGCTGTGGTCAAAAGGATGTGCAGAGCTGGAGAGAAAAGGAGGCAGAGGTGCTCATCACTCAGTGGGGAGAGCAATGGTTTAAAAGTTGCCAGAGCATGATCTCTGTATTCCTTATACTTCGTGATTACCCAAGGGAGCAGAGAAACCCCTTCACTTACAGGCAGGTAAACTGAGGCACAGAGAAAGTAAGGCACCGACCTAACTGTGCTCCCGAAATTAATCTTGAGCTGACTGCTAGGTGCCTGTTTCCCCCAGCTTCAGGTTGACAGCCTTGCAAGGGGCTTCATGCTGCCCCTTGGGATAAGGAGAGAGTTCACATCTAGGTCATGGCCACACTTCATCTGGTCCCACATTGCAGTGAGAAGAAGACTGCAGTGAACTTCTAGGAAGGGGATACATAACCAAAAGTCTTTTGCCATTCATGAGCTGAAAACAGGAGTCATATTTCCATTTATTTTAGAATTATCACCTGAGCTGATTAAAGCGGTTATCAACTTCAGTTGTTCTTTACGTGTCATTTTTGTTTCACATTTCCAATGTTTTCCCTGTGTGCACTGCATAAATTATTGAAACATTATTTTATTTATCCATCCCCTTGTGACAGAAATAGGTTCTCTGAAAGCAAATCTTGTCCTAATCAGTTTTGTTTTCTTGGTTTCTCTCCTCTGTATTGCCACAGCTTTTGGGTTAGTGAACAGTAGTTTGCTTTTGCAGAGAACAAAAAGCACTGTGGGCTGATAAAGACAGGCTGCTAAATTAAAGGTTATTCCAAAGTACATCACTGGCTAGGAAACAATAGGCTTGTAAAACTTTTAGCAAGCTGGGTGGTAAAAGAAGATAATACGCTGAAGATAGACAGGATGGGGATTGTCTAGACCTCAGCAGCCCTGCTTCCCATTGAGACCTAACCTCAGCACAAAACTTTCTTGGTTCACAACTACCTCCAGAATTGGCCATCAAGAATATGAGAAAGTGAAATAAGCAAATCCCAGGGTGCTGAAATATGGGCTTAGGTTTATATCTTATATAAAAACAGCAGACTAGTACTGTCCGTTCCTACCCTGTACTCAATTCTTTTTATACACTAATACATCAATACAAAGACCTGTTACAGAAGCACACACTTAAAATGTTGCACTTTCTTCTCTTTTTGAGTGCTGTGTGTGCCTTCCTAATTATAAGCAAAATAAAATTAAGCAATGACATTAAGCACATGATTTCCTACTAAAAACAAATATCATAATCAAGTTTGATGTAAACGTGATACAAGTTGTTTAGCTGATAAGGGGTCTAAACTCTAGCTAACTACCTGTACTTAAAATTAGCTCTGCTCAAAATATCCCTAGAAATACTATTAAAGACTCAAGTGACGTTTAGAATGTTAGCAGGACCGTTCTGGTTTTGAAGCACAGTTTCAAATAAAATGAATTTTAAACAGTTCAAAACGTTGCAATTTCTCACCTGCACATATGGCTCATGACAAATTTGAATACTGAGTGTTATCTGAATCTTAAACTCTGAACCAGTGTACACAAATACAGTTGGGAGGGTTGGGCATTTCAGTCAAATCTATTTGCTTCTCAGGCTAAAATTATTTGAACAGTTATTATGTTCCTTCCCTTGATTCTACATTCATGGTTCCCCTAAATGACACAAAATTATATCGAATAATATAATACTGAATATTATATTATTGAATGTTTCCTCCCCGTTATAAAAAAGAGACTGGACTGAACCCATTAACTGGGAAAGTTAAGTCAAAGCACATCATCCTTTTTGACAAACATTATTGCATGTTGCCAGTCTTTGGATGTAATTACAGAAACTTAAGCATAGTTTGTCTTTACTGAATGTAAGAAAATGAAAACATTTTTTCATTGTCCTACTCATATAATGAGAAAGATATCAGTTAACAGGGATTAAATCCACATAGCATTCTTATAATATTCAGCACAATCTATTTCAGCAAATGCAGAAATGACCATTTATATCTACCATTGCTGAAGCACTCCAGATTTGACATAAAAAAGACACAGCTCTAATATTAGATTTAAATAGTGCAAATTACAGCACATGTTAAATAACTATTCCCTTGTGTATTTATAGCTTTAGGTTCTGAACTTGCTGTCTTGCATATTTTTCAGAGAGTAATTTTAAAAAGTTTTCAGTCCTTTATATAATTATTATTATTAATTATATGTTAACTGTTATTAATAATAATTAACATATAGTCTTTGCCACACTAAAGATTATTTACAAATATTATTTTTGCTAATAAATGTGGTGGAATGGTTTCTTCTTTCGAGATACTTTTATGGCAAATATTTTTTCAACTATTTCTTTTGGCAATTCAAATATTTTTTTCATTTTTTAGTTTGCTTTTTTAAAATACCCATGCTTAATTTAGAAAGCAAAAAGCTAAATTAAAACTATTTGCACAAAAATGAAGAAAGATATTACTCCAGTCTGATTTGCCAATTACATTTTACCACAGCTTTGTAAGTAGTTGCTATCCTTTTTATTTGAACAGTTCTGAGACAAGAATAAAAGTATTTCATGCAGATGAGTGGTAGACCTAGCAACAGAAACACAGCAGCAAAACTCAGTAGTCAGAGCGAGTCCAGAAGAGGGCCACAAAGTTGATTAGGGGAATAGAGCACATCTGTGAGGAAAGGCTGAGAGAACTGGGACTGTTCAGCCTGGAGAAGAGAAGGCTTCAGGGTGACCCAATTCCAGCCTTGGGAGCCTACAGGAAAGACAGAGACTATTTACAAGAGCATCTAAGTACAGTACAAGAGGGAATGGCTTCAAACTGAAAGAAGGCAGATTTAGATCAGATATTAGGAAGAAATTCTTTACTCTGAGGGTGATAAAGCACTGGAACAGGTTTTCTAGAGAAGTTGCAATTGCCTTGTCCCTGGAAGTGTTCAAGGCCAGGCTAGATGGAGCTTTGAGCAGCTGGTCTAGTGGAAGGTGGGGGGTTGGAACTAGATAATCTTTGATATCCCTTCCAACCCAGGCTATTCTATAATTTGTGTACTCAACCTGCCCACTATAGCCAGAAGAATAGCAATTAAAACCAGTAAGCAATAATTGCCTACACAAAGGAAAGTGACAAGACAGGCTGAAACTTTACAGATATGACAATACCCAGGGAATAATGTACAAGGTTTTGTTTCTTTGGGCAAAGACTCTCTGAAATGTCACTGACTTTTGAGTATTTTGACTTGAGGAAGGATATAATAAATAAGTTTGAGGTTTTCTACAGCAACAAAAATCTCGTTTTCACTCCTCATCTACATTTCCATTTGAGACAGAGCTTTTAGAATCTTGATTAGAACAGTCAATCAATAACCATAAAATAGTTTTAAAATTATCTTTAAAAAGTAGTATTGTTATAGAAACACATTTAGGCATCAAGTTTTCAGTAACCTATATCTTGCAGTACTAAGTACCTTATCGTCTACTTTCCCCAATGGAGGGTCAAGTTTCTCTAGCTGGTTTTAGTAGGGAAGCAATTTTTGTATGTACACCTCTGCAGCTGAATACAGGAGCAACATAACAAGACAAGTGGATGGGTTACGCATGCTGCTGATCTTTATTATTAACAATTCAGGAGTCAGAGTCAGTTTTCAGTGGTAAATCACTCTAAATCTTTTTTACATTAATAGTGTATGAATTTTTTTTCCAGGCAAAATATTCCCCACTATTAAGAAAACCTAGTAGATGAGTAAGTACTGACTTCCATGAAAAGATACTCAACAAGCCCTGTCTCACTGCCTGCAAGCCAGCAGCCCTGTGTCCTGGTGTTGGTCTTCAGCCCCTCAAAAGTAGAGCAGTGCAATACAGAATCTTGAAGGAAGAAACACTAGCAGAACAATCTCTGTCAAATCCCAAATAATGGGAATATATAAAGGGAATATAATGTAGTTAACTTTCTACAAAAAGCCTGCCTTATTTGGAATACCTACAGTGAACCACACAGTGAAGCATTTGTAATAGTCAAACACAGAGGCTTAATGTATAGGGAAAGGAAATGGTCCATGAAAGACTGGTCTACAGAGTTAAATCCCTACACTGGGCTCACCTCGCAGCCAATTTTGAAAACAGATTTCAGGTCAGGAAGTGGTAGGGAATGAGTTTAAGTGAATGTCAAACCCGCTAACCCTCCTCCCCGAGGAGAAAAAGTAATTCATGAAATCAGCAAAGGATTAAGGCAAATCAGGTACCTCTACAATGCTAAAGAAAAGATAAGTCCAGAATGTGCCCTTGAGCACTGGAACCCTGATAGCCCACACTCATTGATAATTATCTCACCTTTGGGTTTTGTTTTAGACCCTCATCTCTCTCATACAGACCTGTCCTTGCTGGCCCATCAGTCTCTTCGGAAGATACTCAATACAAAATAAATCATAACCTCTGTCACAAAGGCTTGGAGGTCAGTCTGTGTATGCAAGTGCCCTTCTCCAGAACAGAATGTCCCTCATCTTTCCACGTCTCCCTCACCAGAAAACCCTGGGTTACTGTAGCTGTTGAGACAACCAAGCACTGAAACAGGGCAGACACAGAGTCTCCATGAGAAAGGTTCTATTCTTCAGTTGAAGAAGATATATGAGGCTGGCTTTAAATTTCTCTCTTATCTTAAATGACCATTGAAAGCTATGCTTTCACTCAAGAATTAAAACTTTTAAATTTTGTTTGTTCTTCTGGAGTCACCCATACTCACACAGTAGCGTTACCATACTGCCAAGTTACACCCAAACAGATACATAACTAGTTCAATACACTTGTGCTGTCGCTGCTGTCTCCCAAACAGGCACTAAAAGGACAGGGCATTTCCCAGATAGGATCTATCACTTCAAATACATTTGATTTTTGATTCAAAACAACCTTCAGGTGTCAGTGCAAAACCACTTTTTTCTGTGTAGCTCATTGGCAGAAGATGAGCAAAGAGATGGTTGTAAGGAACTCTGGTGGTGATTTGTTAATAATTTTGATTAAATTTAGTGTAGTCACATGGTTGCTGTTGCATTTTTATCCATGGATAATTATGGAGTCTGCTCATTTTATGAGATGTATTTTTAAGAGTTTATCAGTGGCTTGGGATGAGTGCTCTTTTGTTTAGTGATGTATAAATTTGAATAATAATAAATAACAAAGTGAAAGAGAACGAGGGAAGGGAGGAGACTGAAGTCTGGGAAGATGCTTTGCTATGTATGTCTGGTGCATTTGATCACAGCATAGATGATACAGCAGCGGGCATTATAGAAAGCCCTAGTATAAATCAGATTAGATAAATATTAATTGCCATGTACTAACTGTGCACTTTACTGGAGTATATTGATGTTTTCAGTCAAAGACTCATGTTATTAGCATACATTTAATGATCAGTCACTTCCCTTTACGCCGTTGCAATGTTTTGCCGAGCAGGCACCAGAAAACAAGGCTGTGCTGGTGCACAGTGACACTGCCTTACAGCGACATATGGGCTCACGCTGGCTCTCCCCAGTGCTGCACCCTGTCAGCCTCACACTGTGGGGCACCACTCTGCTTCCACATGGGGCAGCCCAAGCTACAGACACCCTCCAGACTGGCACTTCTCAATCAAAGACTATGTGGGCAGAACTTGTTATTGAGGACGTACCATAAAATTTCAGTACTATCACAGCAGCTAAATATTCAGCATTTTGTCCTTGCTGCACTGATTGTGGTGTTGAGGAACTCTATGACTTACTGGACCACTATTAGCTCCACCTAGGCACTTGCTAGGATTTGCACTCACTTTCATAAAAAGACAGAGACAGGACTTCTTCTCTCACATATTAAATAAAAAGTATTAATAAAAATGTTGTTCCCATTCTGATTCAAACAACTGCATTCACCACAAAATTACATTTGGGGGGAAATTTGAGGTTCACCATCAACATCGAAATAATACTGATTTGGACAACTTTGATCTGTTAAGAAACCTTCTTAATCATACAAAATTTCAAAGAAAAGAAATATGCAAAAATGAAAAAAGCCTAATTGATTGGTTAACATTGAAAAAAACACAAGAAACCTACCCCCTCATCTGTCAAAATGTCATTAAACCAAGATATGACTATGGAAAAGTTTGATTTTGACAAAGCTGCACTTTCCACTAGTAAAAGATCATGTAAGGAATTTTTTTCATGATTAATACAAATAAGTAACAAGGTGTTCTCTTTCAAATTATTTTGGTAGGTTTGAGGAGAGTTGTATTACTTTTAGGACTGCATGAGGCAAAGTGTTTTTCAGCTTTGTATACACCACAATTAAATGACGAAGTGATGAGTGCACATGTCAGGCATTTATTTGGGGTCTTTTATGAACTTGTGCCGTGGGTCTGTATTTTGTACCAGAGGAGTGAAAGCAGTGTTTTGGTGCTGCTTCCTGCACTGTGGTTGTTTGGCTGTAGGTGTTCATGCCTGTTTTGGGGTGGGCATACAGCTGTGGTGAGAGCATTGCGCCGTCTGTGTGCTGAGTACAGCCTGCTCTGCTTTTCTGTATAAACATGGAACATGCCACTACACTTTGTGGCTCTGCTGAACGCCTTCAATATATGTTATGACAGCGCTGCATTGTGCTCAGCAGTATTGCTGCTCACTCTGTACTGTAGGCATGAATTTAGCTGTGTGATTATGCTATAATATCACTGGGCTCCACACTGCCCAGTTGTGCCAGGCTCACATGGTGTGCTGTGTGTTACAATAATGTTGACAGGGCTGGATGGCAGCGCTGGGCACTTTGCAGTTCTGCTAGGCTCCTGCAAGGTGGTGCGGGGGCTTTGTGCGGTGCCAGGCTGGGCGAGGGCAGCGTGGACGGCTCCTCGCTTGCCTTGTGGGGATGTGCAGAATTAGTTATGTAATCTGCACATTGTGGGTTTTTCGCATTAATGTTGTGTGCTCTCTGCTGCTTGATTGTGGGGTATTAATGTCAAAATCTTCCGTGATCTACTGCCAAGTGGTTGTGGTGGAGACTCTGATAAAATCGTGGCTTTTCTTAATAATGCAGGATTTTAAGAGACAACAAAATGTATAGGAATTGTTCTATATTAAAAATGCAGCATAATTGTATAATTACAATATTTGCATCATGCTAAACAGATTGGCTGGGTTATTTCAGATTCTTTAAAGTCGGGATGGCATCAGGCCTACAGTATTTCTAAACTGTTTTGCCCGTCTGCAGTTGTATAATGAAACACCACAAATTTTACCCGGCAATACTTGTGCTTTCTAAGTGCTGCATTATGAGCATAAAATTACCAAATGTACTGAACACACTTACCAACACTGAACTAAAATCCCTTATCTCTCACCCACAAATTAAGTCTCCACAGATCCTTTTTTACCATTCTGAAGTAATAAATACATATATATTTATTTCTACAACCATTTTAAGAAATTATAAGGAAACCCACACAGTAGTTTAGCAGTTAATTTACAACAGTACAGCCTCTCGAGCAAGTATGTAAAACAAACACACATCATTTATTTCCCTCATTTGAAATCCCTGCTCCCTGACAAACAGACAGACAGACTCATACACACAGATCACTACAGCCCAAATTGGACATCAGAGAAGAAACTAGGACTTCTTTGCTATCATCCGTGATTGCCCTGAGGGTTGAGGAGTGGCCAATTTACAGCATGAATATAGTCTGGGGATACATGAATCATGAATCATGTTTGATGTATGGAAAGGCACAGTCACTCTGAAAGGCTGCAAATGCAGTCATCTGCTTTTTAAGTGAAAAAAAAAAATGCTTGCAAAACAACAACAAAACTGGAGAGATGAAATACCTGGGAAATATTATTTAAAAGACACCATCTTTGCTTTTTTTTTTTTTAATTGGGTTGGAAGGGGTTACTTCATTATGCAGCAAATTAGAAAATTCATAATTTATCATTGCACCCAGTCGAAATGCCACCCAACTGAGTCGCACCCCTGTGAAAACCATCACATAGTAACAAACTGTCAAAGCCTGCTGCAGCCGACGGGCAAAATTAATATGCAAATGTATGCAAGAAATTAAAAAGCAGAATTACCCAGGCAAATGAGGTAGCTATACTTGAATTGTTAGAATTATGAATAATTACTGCGAATTTTCTGCTCCTAATATAACTTGTTTTTTGATAAACAAAGACTTAATTATCGAGATGCGCTGGAGAATTTCCGTGGCGCTCATTAATCTTGCAAAAAAAACAAGTCCCTGGTGCCCAAACCGTAATGAAGAGCGCGTGCCCTGAATCTTCAGAAAGATCAGAGGCACCAGGGTGCCAGGGCTAGAGAAAAAAAATGACAGTGCCAATGTCCCCTCCTGTACCCTGGAGTGTCATAACGTCTTCCACTAACTATCAAAGGGACTTATTTATGCCAGCAGCTGAGCTATAAGTCCAATTTACGATGCCTTAAGCAGTGGTGAAATGATCTGTTGATGTGCTATGGAAATGCCATCTTGCAGTAGCTCGATTTGGTCCCAGTGATACCAACACGATGAGGACCCTCCGCTCCTCTGTTAATGGATGCAGCATGACAGACCATAATACACAAGAGGGACAATCTTTTAGGACCAGTCTCAATGGTCCTCCATTAATCTTGGTTCTGCAGCGCTGTGGTGTCCATGGGAACAAGGGCATTATCATAAGCACTGGTTTTAAATGTTCCCATTAGGGATTGCAATACAGGGGAGAGATGCATGTGGCGAGAGGGCTAGGGGAGACAGTCCACTATTAGTTTACACTATTTTTTATGACCTGGATTTGAACCATAATGGGTGGCTCGGAGAATTTTCTCTTCCTAAATAACATAAAGAAAACAACAAAGGAAGAAGCAGCTAAGTGTACTGCACGGTGCAGTGCTGCGTGTTCGTCTTCTCTGTTTTTACAGCAAGGAAATCAGCACGGCCCTGGTGGGCTGAGATAATTTACCATGAGAAAGCAAAGGGAAAATAACCCCAGGTACTCTCAGCACAGACCAAATCGAACCCGCTGTGAGCTTATTATTACTTAAAAACTGGCATCTAAGTGGAAATGACTGACTCTCTGTCATTATCCCTATTACCACCATGATAAACCCAAGCAGATGATAAGGCAAAATTACAAAACATCAGTTCTGGAGCTCAGAGGCTACTTCAGAAGCTCAAGGCAGACTGTGTTTTCAAATGCTTCCTTCTCTACACTCAAGTCCCCAAATTTCCTGATGCCTTGACAGGACCATTTCACTGCATAGGCAAATTGTCACCTTTTAAACCAGGGTATCTGTCATTTTTATACAAGGGTCTTCCGCTCAGTCATTCTCCCTCCTAATCCTCCAATTTCTCTACACATACAGAGTGGCTACAGCACTGTAATGTTTGAAATTTCATTGTCATAGCCTGCATTACATTCAGAAAGGGGAAGGATGGGGTGACAACTGCCTCACAACTGAGAGAAAGGACACCCCTCCTGACCGCTGGGCTATATTTTTTTAATCAGCTGAAAGAGCAGCTTGCCTGGGGAGGAATGGAACTTCAGAATGAGAAGAGGGGCACAAGTAGAAAGTACAAAAAGTTCTTCTAATATCTTCTGCCATCCTCTCACCCTTCACATTACCATGGCCAAGAGAATGAATTTTCCCCACATATTTCCTTCTGTCTCCTTCCTCAGCCTCTCCCTACAGAGGGGTGGCTGGCACATCAGCATGGAATGCTAACTTCTCCAGCAGCTTCTCCCTGGTGCAACAGAGCTAGAGGGAACACAGAAAGCAAAGCTTTGCCTAGGTCTGAGTTAGTTACATCTGGCTTAGCAGGCTGATAATTCACTTCACTGGTTGTCTGTAAAAAGGGGTTATTACAAAAGGAGTAGTAATTGTGTCTGACATGGTTGCCTACCTCCATGCTGCTCAGCAAGCAGGACAGCTGCTAAAGTTCTTACCAATAAAAACTTTCCTTTTCCCCCTAGGGATGAGGGAGTTTAATGCTCCAGTCCCACTAGTGCCCAGGCAAGGTTCCTACAAAGCATTCCTCAGTTACAAGTAGTGGTGTCACAGCCCTCATGATGACTGTTAACACCCTGGGCTGAGCCATGTGCCCCCTGGGGCAATGGCCCAGATCCTACCACCTGATGATGTGGGGCTATGAAGGTAGCTGTCATCTTCTTCTATTTCAGATAAGCAGGATCATGCACTTGTTGACACTAAAACCTGCTTCTCAGCTAATGGCCACAGTCTAAGTCTCATCATTCCACTGTGATGAAACCTCAGGAGTAACAATCCCATATGGTATCAGCTTTTGAAAAAGCTTTCAAGAAATAAAATTTCCTTCAAGACTGGTTTATTTTTTACCAGAACATGTCAGTACAAATCAGAGTCTTTCTTTCACCTCCTTCATGCACATGCATGGGGAAGAGATCCAAGTGTGTAAGATAGAAATTATTATCAGTGGCCAAAAACTGCACAGTTTAGATTCTTTACAATCAGTCTTTGCTCTTAGTGAACTGGAAAGGGCTATAAAATATCATCTGCAGAGGCTGGGGCAGCAATTACAGAGAACTCCCATCCTCTTTCACGTAATTACTACACCTAGGCAGAACGTCAGAAAAAGATCTACATATACAAATGTATATATATGTATGTGTGTGTGTGTGTGTATGTATTTATGGAAATATATATCAATGCATGTATGTTCCTGACAGATATGGGTGCATAAAGAAGGGTGGGCATGCAAGATAGAAGAGGACTACTTAAAATGCTTTTTGCAAGCTATTGCAACAGGACCTGGCAAAAAAAATCAGAGAAATTACTTTCCAGTAGAAGAGACTGACACTGTGAAAAGACAAGCAAAGACTCCTGGTCCACTCAGGTTTATACAACTCTAAGCCTCTCAGTGAAATGTAAATGTTTTCAATCCAGGTCAGTGTGCTACCATGGCAGAGCTGCTCACACACCATGTGCACCTTTCTGACACAACAGTTGTTCAGCTTGCTACACAAATCCCTAAGGAGACTAACAATTTAATGTATTTAAATAACAAATATTTAAGGGTAAAAGAGCTGTGCTTCTAGTTGTCAGCTTGAGGGTCTTTACAGTGATGAAAAGGGGGAAAAATATACTTAGATTATTTCTAGTGACCCACATACAGCAAAACATCTGCTGACAACAGGGTTGGCTTTCTGCCCAAGTTCAACTATGAGCTGTCTCCAGCTGATCATCTTTGCCCGCACCATAACCCATGGAGCCCACAGCAAGCAAAGGAGATAGTCAGAGATGTAAAAAGCAATTTGACCAGTTGAATAAGCACAAACCTGCATGAACATGAACACACATACCTCTAACATAAACTTCATCTAAAAAAAGGTATTACCATCATATACAACATTCAGATCATGATTCTTTATATTAGAAGTAAGAACTCACTTGTATTTAGCATGGACCTTCATGTTTGCAAAGCTTATGCTGTTAAAAATTTTAGGTCTTAGAGAAATGCATGCACAATATGATTAGACGAAACACTGGAAACAAATAAAAAGCCCCAAGAAATACCTTTTGTACTGTCGAGTTCCACCATTGTATTTAGTAAAGAATTATTCTGTTTGTAGAGACAGAAACAATATTTCTATAAGGATTTGTGTTCCATCCTTTTATTTACATCTGAAATGGTGTTAGCCTGTCATGCAAACACATTGATGTAAATTGTCTGTCAACCTCACCTTTCATCATTTGTGGTTATTTCTTTATTTGCTATTATGTTTATTCAAATCATTAATTACTCCCAAGTTCCAGGCTTCTTGTGCTTTCTCTGCCAGCTAGGGAAGGCTTCTGGCTGGACCTGTGGATTGTGAACAAAGAAGGGCTGGTGGGTGATGTGGTGGTTGAAGTACATAACAATCACAAAATTAAAAGAGGTCTTTCATTCTTGGAGAAGAAAGGAAGGGGGTCAGCAGAACTGCTACCTTGGACTTCTAGAGGGCAGACTTTGATCTGTGTAGAAGGCTGGTTGAGGGAGTCCCTTAGGAGTCAGTCCTGGAGGGCAAAAGATCCAGGAAGGCTGTACATTCTTCAAGAAGGAAATGCTAAAGGCGCAGGATCAGGCCATCCTCGTGCCAAAAGACCACCTAGCACGGAAGAAAACCTGCCTGAATGAACAGAGAGACACAACTGGGGCTTAGAAAGGAGAGTTTATGTCCTTTAGAAGGGAAGCCATTCAGGAGGACTACAAGGATATTGTGAAGTTATGCAGAGTGAAAATTAGAAGAACTAAAGCCTAGCTAGACCTTTGTCTGGCTACTGCCATAAAAGACAATTAAAAATGTTTCTATGCATAACTCAGCAACAAAAGGAGGGCTGAGAAGAATCACTATCCTTTATTGGATGTGGGGGTAATGTGAAGATGAGGAAAAAGCTCTGGTACTTAATGAATTCTTTGCCTCGGTCTTTAATATTAACATCAGTTATGAGGGTACCAAGCTCCCTGAGCTGAAAGACTGGGATGAGGAGCAGAATGAAGCATCTAAATTCAAGGAAAAGTGGTCAGTGACTTGCTACACCACTTAGACACTCACAAGTCCATGGGGCCAGATAGGATCCACCCAAGGTTACAGACAAAGCTGGAGGAAGTGCTTGCTGAGCTACTTTCCATCCTTTACCAGCATTCCTGGTCAACTGGGGAGGCCTGAGGTGACTGGAAATTGGCAAATGTGACACATGGGCCATCTACACAAAGGTCCAGAAGGAGGATCCAGGGAGCTATAGGCCTATCAATCTGACCTTGGTGACAGGCGTAGATCATCTTTGGTGCCATCACACAAGATATACAGGACAACCAGAGGATCAGGCCCAGCCAGTATGGGTAAAGGAAAGACAGGTCCTGCTTGACCAACTCGGTGTCCAAGGTGACTTGCATAGTGGATGAGGGAAGATCTGTGCATGTTTTCTACCTGGACTTTACTAAAGTCTTTGACACCCTTTCCCACACCATGCTCCTGGAGAAACCAGCTGTTCATGGATTGGCATAGCCTTTGTTAGGTAAAAAACTGGACCACGAGGCCCAGAGAGTGGTGGTGATTGGTGCTACATCCACCTGATGCCTGGTCACCACTGGTGCTCCCAAGGGCTCAGTCCTGCTTAATATTTTTACTGATGATCTGGACAAGGAGATTGAGGGCACCCTCAATCAGTTTGCAGATAACATCAAGTTGGGCTGGAATGCTCTGCTGGAGGGCAGGAAGGCTCTGCAGAGGGATCTGGACAGGCTGGATCAATGGGCCAAAGCCAATGGTGTGCTTTTCAACAAGGCCAAGTGCCACGTCCTGCCCATGGGCCAACAATAAACCCCTACAGCTCTACAGGCTGGGGCCAGAGTGGCTGGAAAGCTTCCTGATGGAAAAGGGCCTCGAGGTGCTGGTCAATAGCAGCTGAACAGGAGCCAGCAGTGCCCAGGTGGCCAAGAAGGCCAATGGCATCCTGGCCTGTGTCAGCAATAGTGTGGCCAGCAGGACCAGGGCAGGGATTGTCCCCCTGCACTCAGCACTGGTGAGGCCACACCTCGAATGCTGTGTTCAGTTCTGGTCCCCTCAGGACAGGACAAGAAAGAAGTCTAGGTGATGGAGCATGTCCAGAGAAGGGCAATGGAGCTGGTAAAGGGTCCAACCTAAATTATTCCACCCTATTCTATTCTATTCTATTCTATTCTATTCTATTCTATTCTATTCTATTCTTTGTTCCTACATTCAGGGACTCATTCTCCTTGTTAAACTCATCAGACTGCTTAGAGCACAGCCATAATCATACCTGATTTTGTTCAAATTAATAATCACTAATTGTGACCATAAGGGGATTTTTTGCAGCTTGTATTAAAGATGCAAGAAATCTTGCCCTGCAGTTCAGAAAACCATACAGCAGTCTCTTATTTTAGTGTTACCAACAGAGAGTACTGGTTATTTTGTTGTACTTTTTATTAGTATCAGGAAGAATATTGTTTCTTCTCAGTAAAGGCCAAAGGATACTGTGATTCAATGGGAGGAGAGGGCGCTCAGCTACCTCTCATTACAGTCTTTTCTGGCCCAGCAGAAAGCCTTGAACTGTCCCCTAAAATTCCTAAACCAGTGCCTGTACTTGGGTGAGGTCTTGTAATACACAAACTGTTTGGACAATTTGAAATACAAGTATACAGAAATGTAACAGAAAAATGTAACAGCAAGCGACAGAAAACATGATCCCTTAGGTGCTGTAGCTGGAGGCTTAATGGCAGATGATGCAGCAAAATGGCTTCAAGATGGGATATTTACAAAATTGCTTTATGAGAATTTTGCACTGCTAATCATAAGGCTCTAATAATAAGTCTTGCCTTACTAATAGAAATCTAAGCACTAGCTTGCATTTTCAGATATTGCCTTTGCTAAACTGTGTTGGAAACTTGTAATATTCCTTTTTCATTTCCAAACGTGACTTCATATCTGACAATTTTAGAATTGCCTTAGCCCTTCTGAATATACTAGAAACAGAACTCCTCATTTGATTAATTCTAATAATTTTTAGTCATTATTACTTTTTAACATATATTGGTATAGCAGATTAAATATTATTTATAGCTTTAATTTGTATCCTGTTTGGATTGTACAATCACAGGACTAACTTGGCTATCACTATTATCATATTGTTTTATAGTGCTCTTAAAATTAAAATCCATTCTTGTCTTTAAGTGTTTTATTGTACTTGTCTTTCTTGCTTTGCATTGCATAGTCCATGATTAATTCTGTTAGCCAAGTGCATATGGCCTGCTTGGCTATCATCCATTATCTTCATCATTGTTGCCTCAAAATGAGCACTTTATTATTACTTTTTTCATCTTTCCAATTACCAGATGTGCTTTTGCATTCCCTTACTTTTCCTACTAGACTGAGATCTACATTTAGAGTAGAAGTCCCAGCTCATTAGTCATTGAAAATTAAGTGATTTTTCCCTGGCTAACTACAGAAAATTTGAGGGTCAGTTCCAATATTATAGAAATAAGTAACTTCTGAAAAACAGAAGCAAGAATATCTGGCTGTTCCTCTAGAAAGAACACTTCATTTGTTGTCAGAAGATTGGTAGTTTGGTAGATTATTTAGATAAAAGAAGAATTCCCTCTGGAAATCTTGTAACTACATTTGATTCTAGTATCTGTCTGAAGTCTCACAAGTCTTATCTAAGCTGAGTTTTGCCCATACCTGCCCATCATATTACTGATTTCCTGGAATGCATCCCCTCAATACCCTCAATTAAAAAAAAAAAAAAAAAAAAAAAAAAAAAAAAAAAGAAAAAGAAAGCCCATATAACCTGAAAAGGTTGTGAAAAAAGTCTATAAGCAACATCACTCACTGGGAAAAGCCTCTTGCAAGGTTTCCAGCCCATATTTTCAGGTTCAGACAACATAGTGTGGTTCAGTGTGCCAACAGCTGAACACTTCTCTGACTGCATTAAAATCCCTGACCATGCAATGTTCATTTAGCCAGCAGGTTAGCTGAGCTAAATGTGACACACAGTAAAACACCTTGACAAACTAAGGGTAGTTTTTTTGTTGGTTTTGTTCATTTCATTAATATAATTTAAAGAAAAATAACTTCTTATGCACAAAACACCTCAGTCCACTCCAGTATTATTTCTCTAAGTGTTAAATACAATTAGGGTATTCATTTTTTTGTTGTTGTTGATATTTTATAGTCCCATTATTGAACATTTTAACAATCCACTAGAGAAACATTTTATATAATGAGACAAATTCTTCTTATGACACAGATATTTCTAAATGCCTGTGATTTTTTCTATATAAGGTCTTTTGATTAAAAAAAAAAAATTAAATATGGAAATATCTATCTCTCAAACCTTTGTACTGTAAATCTGTTTCTAGGCAAGAACCTACTCATTGCCTCACAAAGCAATGTTGGAACCAGACCTGTGCATGACCCGGGGATACATAAGGGAAATGTTATAAGATAAGTAAGCGAGGAAGCTGGCAGACAAAAACACGCTAGCTTCTGTTTTCTGACCTAAGTACGCTGCTCTGGGCATTTCAGAAAAATCTGTTAATAATCACTTTGAAGGAGGAAGAAAACATTACAACAGGAAAAATCCCATAAAGGGGTGGGAGAATGTAGGCTGAAATGTTCAGAAGTGATTAGGGTGACAAGTTTCAAACCTCCCCCAATATTCTGATTTTCAAGAGAAAGGCATGTAGTTCCCAAAGCTCAGGTGCCTGAATAAAGCAAACACAGCACTGAGTTGTGCAATCCAGGGCAGGTCAGAGAAGCTGTTGAAGTGCTCCCACTTACAAGAAAACTTGTAAGACTCTTTAATGCTTTAGCACTTAGCCCAAGCTTTTAAAAATATTTTTGGGGACATAATTGTTCATGTAGCATTGTATAATTAGCCTGTCTTATGCTGGCCACAGCCTCTGAAAATCGGATTCTTTAAACTGTCCCTTTTTGAGCATCTCAGAATTGAGGCTACCTTCTTCCCCTAAAGAAAAATCTTTGTTCCTCAGGCAAATTTTTCCTCTTGATCTCTCTAGATCTGATGTTAATACCTTCATGCCTTTCTATAGCCTCTTACTCCAGGCATAGTGACATTTACTTCAACAGAGCTCTGCCCAAGTGTTGTGCCGTAGTGACATATCCAGACTTGGTTCTTCTGTGCCTGCAGAAGTAAAAGATGTCCCATATGTATTAAGATGACAGGGCAATGTGTTGAAAACTTCTACATATGAAGAATCTTAAGATATCAGATCAAAAGAGATTGAGAAAATGATAAATGTCATTTATACACTGGCAGGTTAATATCGTAGCAATGTCTGGATTTGTATCTAAAAATCACCGAGAAACGTTTGACAAGTCTGGGATAGTATGGCATGGCTATTTCTCTCATTTGGGCTGATATTTGCTTGATCTGCTTTCACCTTAATAAGTTTGCTCTGAGCAGAAGAGCAACTCTGCATCTTCCCTCCTGGCGAAGGATACACAAAATGCCTCTTTATCTCAATTAACAGTTTGCATTCTTCTGCAGGAATTCAGAAACTTGCTATTGCTAAAATATCCTCTCTATCTTTTGGTACTGTGCTTGTACTAACAATGGCAGATTGCTTTTGGTAACCCTTTGTTCTGAAGTTTTAGTAACAAAGTGTCTGGATACAAAACTTTGTCATATTTTGTTTTGAAGATTTTGTAGCAGCAGAAAGTGGAGTGTGTCTGTGAGCATTCATAACGGAGAAAAGCTAAGTGATAAAGTGCACCTTTAACATAATGACAGTAATTTAGTCTCAGACAGTGAATGCTATTATACCCTCTTTTAAAGACTAAAATCAGTCAATTGAAATGACAATTATGATAATCCTCATGTAATGAAGATTATTTTGAAACAAAAATCTTTTTTTGTAATGTGTGCCTGTGAGTGTGCGTGCATTTACTGGACCCAAGTACAATCTCAAAATTCTCCTCACCTGGAAAATCTATACAAATATTTCAAATATATATACAAGTATATACAAATATACATACAAGTATTTTCTAATCATTCTGCTGGTTTCAGTTGATATTTAGTGCAAATTTTCTTCTTTTAAAAAAATCATAGAATCATTAAAGTTGGAAAATGTCTCCAAGATAATCTATACAGATGCTTTGATCAAATGCTCTGAATATACAGCTCGGAGAAATGGGCAACCTTAATAGGAGTGGTTAGCTTGATCAGTCTTAGAATATGACATGATATTTATTGCCTTCCCAAAGCATCCCATGTATGTACCCTGTGCTTTACCTTAACTTTCTAAGGGAAGCTGCTGTGAGCTTCTAATGCACCACATAGGTAATTACAGTGAGCAGTAGTTCCAGAAAATAGCATTCTACCTAGGAGTCAGCCTGTGATGGGTGGCCTGTCACGGTCATCTGAGTTCAAGAGAGAACATACCAATCATCTGAATTTAGTTCTTATATGGGCTAAATTTTCAAAGTCTGAGGGAAGTCTAATCCTACAAAACTGCAACTAAATTTATAATTTTTCTCATGTTCCTTTGAAAAACTCATTTGTTTTTAACAACTCAGAAACATTGTAGAGCAGAAGTAAAATGGCACGAAAGCCTCAACAAAGACATGCACATACAGGGAGCTCAAATGAAAAGGAAGATAAAGAAAAAATTTGCTGGGGCAAAGGGGGTAATAAAGGGAAGGACGAGATGACCATGGGCCTCCATGGTCTGATGTGAATGTTACATAGAGCTCCTGCCCTATGAAACAACTCTGACCCAAAATACAGCAAATATTATTATTATTAAAATTACAAAAAAAAAAAAAAAAACATTGTAGAGGTACAGGTGTACTTTAGTCAAACAAGAAAGAAGTTTGTTATACAAAATGTAACTACACATTTTGTATACTACTGGCTGCTTCAGTTTCTCTGGATCCCATAAAGGTACTTCTCACTCGACAAAATACTTTTTTAGGAAATTTGATATGTAAACACTCTTTTGTTATGATATGTAAATGTTCTTTTGTTCAGGATTTTCTACTTTCCATTGCTCAGTTGATTTAAAATTAGAGAACTAATTATGAACCTCACAGAGAATGCCCCAGAGACTTCCTTAAGCCAGGTGACAGTTTACCTGTAGTGTTTAACAGCGATATAGGATGCATCCCTTCTTTGTTGAGGGGTGGCAATTAAAATCAGGCAGTTTGTATTTTTTTATTAGCAGAGCTTTATTCATGTGAACTACCCTAAAAGTGAAGTTCATATTAATAAAGCTGGTTATTTCTGGTTAACAAAGATGGTTATTTCTTCTTAGACCTGACCTAGTTCTAATAATTTGCCATTCAAAAGATGCAGAACTTAGATCTTTGCAGGAAGTTGTTACAATTCACTGTGAACAGTGGCCTAAAAGGGTTGCTGTATGCAGTGAAATACATTGGCACAGTAGGGAAATGTGATCTTTTCTAAGGCTATTATTCTAATCATTTCATCTAGTCCCTTGTCCAAATATGATATGCACTAGCACAAAGTTAATTTAATTTTTTTTAATCCCTGCAACAGTACAAAAACCCATGACAAAGCAGGGTGTCAAACATGTGCTCTTAGGAAGTCCTTCATTGCCTGTTATTTGTGGATTGCAATTGTGTCAAAGTGATCTAGATGACATTGCTCTGCTGACTGTTTTGTGGTGATGTTTAATAGCTGGAAGGCCAAATGCAGTACCTAGCATTCACTTTAAATATGCCTTAGTACTGAGTACAGCTTCACACCATGAAACACATCTCAGTCATGAACAGCTAATTGTATCCTTACACGCAGTCTTTTTTCCTGTTTTTTAAAATCATGTCTTGGCCCTGATCCTGACAACCAACCTCACCCTGGCTCTGCATGAGTCCCTAACGCAGTAGTGAGTACTTCAGCTGGAAGGCTTGCCAGGCTGCCTTCTCAGGCTTGAATCCACTGCAGCACAACGGCCCCAGATCTACCTAATGAGACTGCTGGGCAGATTTTAAAAGTAGTGTCTAAATCCTCTAGGCCAAACTGCCCTGGTCTTGCATCAGCAACAACAGAAGAGGACTCAGCTGGCTGTTCTCTCCTTTCCTCTCCTCCCTCTGGTGTTCATGAAGAAAAGGAACAAAGCCTTAAGTCTTCTAGCATCTCCAGAAAGCTGCATCATACCTGAAGGTCTGATATAAGAGACCCACGGGAGCAGGCTGAACCAATTCTCCTCTTTTTCCATCCTTAGCTGGTGACTAACACTAATGCTAAGAGCCCCAGGGACGTGCATGTGCTCAGCAGCCGTTTCAGTGGGAGTCAGGCACTCCAAGACACCAGCAGTCCAGGCCCATGTACTCACACAGCATTGTCTTCAAGGCTCCTTGCAAACTCCTCACGACATTGCTGACAGGTATCCCTACCTATACTGTCCTGAAGGGAAAACTAAGGGTGGTAATTAGAGCCTTTCAATGAAGTAACATCTGAGGACCTGCAGCCCAATCTGCTACCTGGGCCAATAGACAGATTATGTCCTTAGACTGACTAATTGTAGGCACCTAATTGTATTAACACAACAGCAGTGATTCACACAGTGGCAAAGTGTTCACCCAGCAGTCCTTCCCTCTTGGAAAATTACGTCACCCCAGGGCTCTGATTCATGATCCCTGTCAAATTTAACTCTGACAGCTAAAGAAACAACTGCTACTCCTGTCACAGCTAAGTCTGAACACCCCTACTGAGGAATGAGACAGCAAATATTCTCCCTTATTAAGGACAAAATATAGCATTGCATATTATCTTGGAAAAACACTGTAAGCCCAATACTGAAAATGGATAATATGTTACTTTCATTATGTGCAAGAAGACGGAACAAATCATTGCCCATTTCTGCCTCAGTTTCCCTCTTTATTGAAGAAATTGTTAAAATAGGACTTAGATGACCAACTAAATGTTCAACCCCATCCTGAGTTGATGGACTGAACATTGATTGGCTGGTCACACAGAGCAACTTGGGAATTCCAGCCTTGAAGTCAATAAATGTTTGGGGGGGAAAAGGAAACTCCACTTTCGTGCTTCAGACTTACTACTGTGAAAACTGGTCTAAATAACTACAGCTCAGATAAGCAGATTTTAATTTAGGGATTCTGTCAGAGTTTATTTCTTTGCTGATATTTTTAGCCAAAAAGTATCTAGTTTATGAATGGAAAACCTCTAATATTTCTGGGCAAATGTCGACAAATTAAAATTTTGGCCAAATAAGAAGGTTCTGAAATTGAAGTCCACAGAAATGTGTATTCTGATTTTTTTGAATCATTGTGTTGTGTGGAGAAAGACTGCAATTGCCTGAAAGACTAAAATTCACCAAATAGTTCTTGACAATAACTAAATGCATTCTCCTATAGGGAAGATTGGTTCCATTACTATACTCTTAATGCTGGAAAAAATCTTTTCAGCCTCAAGTGTCTAGGATTTAGCTTTTTTAATTAATTCCCCTTCCTCCCCGACATATTATTGCTGTCTCAGAAATCAGGTATATTTTACTGACTGTGAAACAATGTTTAGGGACACTAAGGAATAAAAAATAACCACCCACCAAAACAAAAGCAAACCTCAGATATTACTATCTGTCTCATAGGCTAAAATGCAAAGCAATTGCATTCCATCAGAAATACCTACTACCTACCTTACAAGCACTCCTCAGTAAAAAATTCTATTTGAAAATATAGACAAGCACTACATTCTGTAGACCTGAGTTTTAACAGAGTAACACGAATTTCAGGAGCATCAGCATAAATATGAGTGCAGATTGCCTGGGTTTGTATGCAGCTACATCCATCCTTCAAAGTTTTTTTTTAACCTACCTTGTGGCTAATGACCTCAGGTGGGAATATGAGAGTATTGCATTTGAAAACCAGGAAACTTCCAGGCACAAGCTAAATATAGGATTTCTGCAGTTCTATATGCTCTGAAGAGACAGACCAAAATCAGAAACTTAATCAGAACACCTTCAACTTATTTTTGCTGGAGCTGAAGTCAGCAGAACAACAATTGCTTTCTTGATTTTCCATCACAGAAGTCTGACAAAAACAAAATACAGTGTTGGACACTTACTTCTAAACACTGTAGAGGCTGAGCATTCTGCAGTTGATCTTTGCTCTTTTAGAGAGAGGTTTGACACCATAGCCCCGGGAGAGACAACTGGAGAGGGATCCACACTCTGCTTTAGCAACATCTTTCATCCCAGTGGCCCACAGCCACTCCAACCTCAGGAGCCTCTGAAGAACACCAGCTCCCACCAGGAAGCTCATGGCCAACAGCTGCTAATGAACAGATTCATCAGCTTTTTTTTTCTGCTAAACTTTGCCAACCCAAGAAACAGTGGTTTTCAGGTTGCTTTGAGACCAAATATCTTTAAGCATTGGGAAATAATTCTCTGACTGAGAGTTCATCATTAAAGATAGTAAATTGATATTATATTAAAAATAGTGATAAAAGCCCCTTACATAATTTTGCATTTTTATACACTTAAAGAATGTCAATTTATTTAAAAAAAAAAAAAAAACAAAACACCACTTATATCCAGCAGAGTGAGCCAATAATAATGATGTATTTTGCAGTGTATGAACTTTGCCATGTGCTGTAGAGGTATCAAAAAATCAATACAACTAAATTGACAAGTTTGTCAATGATTGAAATTAATTTCCTTTTTTGTGGTACTTCACTAAACTGAATTCCACAGTGTCTTATTCATTAACATCCCACTCAGATGGTCTGTCTAGATGGAAAATGACTAGATTATCTCTGGGCAATTTCAGTGAAAAGTTTGTATTATAAGCAGAATAAAACAGTGGAAGATATTCACATGGAGACACAAATTCTTTATTTACTAATGCAATTGCTAAGGTAACTGAAGTAATCAAGGTTAACATTTCCAGAAGATGCCAGTCATTTTCAGCTGGACTCTAAGGACCCAGTGTTTTCCAAAAATGTAAATTTATGACAGTCCAGAAAATCCATGTCTATCTGAGGCAGAATCACAGTCTTTGACCAGAAGAAGGCCATAAGACCCAGAAATTCATTTATAAAGTTACCAGAACACGGACTAAACTGGGTGGCTGTGTCTCATGGAACTCAGAGAATTAAAAACAAACAAACAAAGAAACCCAAAAAAAACCCCAAAACAGAAACAAAACTTAAACAGGTCACAGAGTTTGCAGTTTCTGAATATAAACTTGTGGGGGTGTTCAAAATAATATTAAAAATGTGTAAGATGAAGTTTAGAGGGCTGGACTGCACCTGTTATGAAATCCTATGAAGATAAAAGGGATCAGAACTGTTAGCTGTGATATGCAGTTCTAGTATTGTTTTGGGGAATTTGGAGAATTTAAGTTGAAAGACCATTTGCTTTTTCTCTTTTTTTTTTTTTTTTTTTCTTTCTTATTTACATTCCAGACAACAAGAAGTATGGGGGTTTTTATCAGAGTAAATATTTTGTCATTTGCAGCTATGTTTCTGCAGCTGAAATCGAGTGGCTGGATCAGAGATCCTCTGAGACAGATGCTAAGGACCATGTTTTTCACCTTGGTCTTTTGGGCCATGCCCTTAATTGGAGCTTAGTGTCCCATTAATGGCTATGCCTCCTGGGATTTTTATGACCATTTCAGAAGTGCAGTTTCTGCCTAATGTACTGCTGAACAACAAAGAGTCCTTGTAGCCATATCCCAAAGGCCCCCCCTGTTAAATATACAGCAGTTCTCAATTAACCTGACGTTTAAAACCACAATAGTCTAAAGGCTATCTGCTTTGCAAAGCCCCTGGTCTAAACTGATAGCATTTAATTTTCCCCTAATGCAATTCTGTCCATATGCAAAGACCAGCTTGCATGTGACGCTAATATTTGACTTTGTGCTCTGCTGTGACCAGGAGAACGGATTTCTGTATCCATGAGTATCAGTTTCAAAGCATTAAGATACTGAAATTAACCTTGATTGTATCTCAGAGCTCAAAGTAGCCGCAGGTTTAAAGAGTAACCACAAGTTGCTATGAAGTTTAAGCCACTGCACGAACTGTGTAACAGCTCTTTCTGAGAGACTGGGACGGTGGATTTTAAAAAGAAGGTGATAAATTCACTAATTTTAGCAGCAGTGTGAAAAGACAGAGCTGAAATTATTCTTTTCTCAGGAAAATGAATTCTACTTTCTGAAATACCTGTGACAAGCCAAATCTTAACCAATTACTTAACCACAAAAATACACAGACAACTATGTTAAAAAGTCAGCTTTCCAAGGTAAAAGTAGGTTTTAAGTAAGGTTTTTTGAGCTGTTATTATTTTTACATGCCAAAAAATGTATTTTCTGAGCTTTCTAATACTCTTGCTCCAACTTCAGTTTCAAAAGGGTCTGATGACATAGCCATGAAGTGTATTTAGCTGCTGGTCCTCTGAATTTACTGAAGCAAGTAGAGATAAAATACATAAAGTCTGCATAGGCTCAAAGTAAATGGCTCAGCAACAGATATATATGTGCATATGCCTAGTACAGGAAATTAAACTCTTTCCCTTGTTTCTTACCTGAATTTCTGAGATTTAGGCTCCTAGCATTCTCCTAGAATGCTTCTAGGATGCCTTCTTTGCTGACTGATTCTCCATTTCAATTGGAAAACCATATCAATGGGAAGAAAAATCTGGTTTCCTGCAAAAAGCAGAGCAATGTTTGCAAAGTTTTGGGAGAGGGAAAAAAACACAAAGAAAAAACAGACATGAAAGCAAACAGTGTGTCCATTCTTCATCTCCAACCCCATCATTCAGCAGCACCTGAGATTTCTCACGGCTGAAAAACTTCTCCTGAGCTTTCAAAAAATCAAATTTTAAAAACTGGAAGTTTAAATAAAAACCAAACCAAACAAACAAAACAAAACAAAAAATCTGTGAAAATTATTCTGCAATTTGTTTCCAGAGAGAAAGCATTTAGCAAAAGGAAAACAACTAGCAAGTACTCTGCCAAGGGAGAGACAGACATAGTGGCCTCGGCACTGTATTAAGTCTCTGGAGATACCAGTTCAGAGCAACAGGTTTTTTGTGTGAGCCCAATGTCAAAAACACCAGCTACTAGAAGAACATCAGAGACTTTGATTTCCTTAAATATCTAAATTTAGTTCTTTCTGCTAAAGTATAAGTTTAAAGGAATATGCTAAGGGAAGCAGATATTGGAGGGGGTGAGAGGGAGCAGAAATGACATTAGTTCTGGGCTGTGATTTGGTACATTTCTATGAATAGATTAACTCTGAAATTCATTCCACTAAATAATTCCCTCCAGCCAATAGCTTTCAGGTTCTGATTCATCATCCCAAAAGTGATAACAAATGATAAGGCTAATATGAGGTCCTTCTCCATAAATAAGGTCCAGCTGAGCACAGAGAGGTACAATTTGTTGTAGAGAAGGAAAGACCGAGGCTGACCACACAGAATGGAATGTTACTCATAACTGAAGGCTGGAAAGTGCCTTCTCATGAAAGGAGTCCAGGTAAAGGTTATCAACATCTCCAAGATCTTAAGAATACATTGCTCTGGCTCTTAATACTTTTGTTCTGGTTCCTTAACTGTTGTTTGAGCACTGCTCAAAATAAACCCAGCCAAAAAACAACAGCCCAAAACCACAAACACTTCCCTCTTTCTTTTTCTTCTGACATTCCTTATTTTACAAGTCATCTAACATTTTTCTATATGTTTACAGCTTGCTGATTTAATTCATCAACCCAGCAAGGAGATTGCTGTTTAATATCTTTGTTGGTGACATGGACAGTGGGATCAAATGCAACTTTAGCAAGTTTGCCAATGACACCAAGCTGCGGTGCCATTGATACAGTGGAGAGAAGGGATTCCATCCAGAATTCCATCCTTGACAGGCTTGAGGGCTGGGCCGGTGCAAACCTCATGAAGTCCAACAAGGCTGAGTGCAAGGTCTTGAACCTGGGTCAGGGCAATCCCAAACACAAATACAGGCTGGGCAGCAGTGAACTGAGAGCAGCCCTGAGGAGAAGGACTTGAGGGTACTGGTAGATGAGAGGCTGGACATGACCCGGCAATGTGTGCTTGGAGTCCAGAAAGCCAATTGTATCCTGGGCTGTAGCAACATGAGCATGACCAGCAGGTCGAGGCAGGTGATTCTTCCCCTCTACTCCCCTTTTGAGGCTCCATCTGCAGTACTGTGTCCATCTCTGAAGCCCCAACATAAGAAGGAGGTGGACCTGTTGGAGTAGGTCCAGAGGAGCACCAACTCAGCAGAGACATACCTACTTTGCTGTTGTTGTTGTTGTTTTCATTTCTGGCCTAGTTTCTGTATTTGAGTGAGCTAAATTGGCTAACTCAAACACCGAAATACCTGAGCCAAACCCATCCCAAACTAAGCAACATATGTGCAGTTCTGAGCCAGACTAGGAGTTAGGGTGCAGGAGAGTTAAGCTCCACTCCTTGACCATGGTGATCTAATACATTGGCTCAGATGTCCTGAAAATATGTCTTGCAACACACAAAACTGAAATGACTCCAAGGTAATTCCAGTAAAAATTTTGGTGAAGTTATGCCTCACCATTATCAAAAGCAAGAGGTCCCACTAAGCCAACTAAATTGATGAATCAACAGGGGACAAACCATGAGAAGAAAAATGGTTTTACCTAGCATAAAGAGATGACTTAGCACAACAAAATAAAGAATTGTCAAGCTAGTCCATGGGAGAGGACCAGAGAACACAGCATGAAAAAAAAGCTCAGCATGAAAAGAAGAGGTGACAATAAAAGCAAAAGTTGCTAGTCATGGTTTAGAGATTCACCTGGTGCTTTCATGCTCACCCACCTCTTATCTGAATGCCTGCAGCCGTCTCAATGCATTTCATTAACTTCTCTGTGAGGTAGCTAAGATTTCCCATGTCTTGCAGATGGTGAATCGAAACAGAGTAGTAAAAAAAAAAAAAAATACAGATCTTCCTTGAATGTGAACTAAAGATCTACCATGTTTTCTGGTTTTAACAAATAAGAACAAGTTGCTCCTGGTTCTGAAGGCAATAAATGAAGAAGATAAATGATAGAACTTACATCAAAAATCCACACTCACCACACTCCTCACAGAAGCCTTGATTATTCAAGGCATACTGTGTTCCTTCACAATGTTTGTATTATTAAACAAAATTTGTAATGTTAAAGATTTTAAAGAAAAAAACTTCAGTTAAGTACATTGAGAAAGCAGCAAATGCACTCAAGCAGAAGCTGCCTTTATCATTATAATAATAGTATGGAAGAGCTTTATGAAAAAAAAAGAAAAATCAAGTGTACAAATTATCCGACATTCATTCCATGACATCCTGAGAGCTATGTTAGTCCTGATAAAAATATCCAGGAGGATGGCACATTGCAGATGGCACTTCATAATGCGCTCACTTAAAAGCAGTCATTCCCTACCTCAGAGAGAGCGCAGCTTGATGAAGGCCATAGGACACTTGGTTCAGCCAGTAAAAGCTGCTTGATGAGGCATCTTTAGTTAGTTAGTTAGTAACTTATTCATTCATTCATTCATCTTATGCAGAAAAATTTGATGAAACTTGAAGAAAAAATCATAGCCTTGCACCTTCTTTGTGAAATTCAGAATCGAGAATCTTGTTCAAATAATGTCTGCTTCTCTGAAAATTACAAGTGTAAAAAATGGGTTAAATTGCCCTAGACTTTCACCTCTGGAAACATGAGCTCAAACCTTACTTCCTATAGGCTACCATGGGAATGATTGACTATTTGTCAGTGTCACAAAGCCAATAAATTACTGGGCAACCTGATAGGATTGATTGTCAAAAGATGCCCAGGAACAGAATGTCCTGTCCAGGATGAGGTGCCTAAGCAAAACCCTGTAAGTGACCTTCAGGAATAGTCCATCTCACAGCCCACCCACTCTCATCTCCATGCTGCTTTTCAAAAGAAAACCAGTTTGCCTACAATATCATACAGAAGATGATGTTAATAAATACCAAGTACAGAATATAATTTTCTTTGTAAACAAGATGTCAACTCAACAACACAAATGTCATATTTACATTCATCTTATAAGATTTATACCATTTAATGTTGGGCTTTAAGAATTACACTATAAATGGAATATAATTTTCATATAAAAGGGACAGTATATTTTTAAATCAAGCCTGTAGAAACTCACTCATCAGTGGTTTATGAAACTTGAGTACACTGATGCTTCCGTACTCAATTAATGTCAGGCAATATGGATTTCAATCTGGCTTGAAATATATTTAAACAAATGAAGTAGATACAAATGCTGGCTCTTTGGCCAGCCAGAGCTAAAAATCCATTTTCTACCCCATTTATAATAAGAAGTAATCTGAATGTAATTTATCTAAAGCACAATATGTTTCCCTAATTTTTACATGTAACCATTACTTATAGTTTAAGTAATAGTTATATCCACAGATCTTAGTGCACTTAATTGAAAATGCATGGTATTAAAACATAAGACTCCATCCTTCAAAAATAAAAGCATTATCCTAAGGAATAATTGAAGTGGGGGAGCAGGGGCTGGGAAAAGGCAAGGAAGAAAACCTTAACAAAATGAAAATATTTCTTCTCATTTATGTTATATTAGGATTGTTTTTGAATAAAATTAGTCTCTCTCAGCCCCATATTTCAGTTTAGATTACAAAATCCTCTCATCTGATTGTCACATTTTACGCTGAAGTAAAATCCTTCTGCAGCAGAGTGACATGTCAAGGGTGACAATGACAAATTGTCACTAAGTAAGGAATAACACATGACAGGGCGTTCGGCCATAATGAGATATATGCATGCCTTGAGAGCGTTTGCAGGCATGAGGCTGAAGGGCAATTGCTCCCAGCACTCATAATGTTCCCAGGTCTCATTAAGACTTTACATGCACTGGAATAGATTTCCAGTGATTAAAAGAAAAAAATATTTATGAATGAGTAAATCACGGCAGCAAGTTTTATTTTTATTCATACTTCCCTGGAAGTCTATATGGTTTATAAGGCCGGATTGAAAAAGGGGAAAGGGTCTTTTATCCCTCCTTTAAATTTTTTATGTTACTGTCCATCATGACAACATACAAGCAACAGTGAAGTCTTTGGCCTAATGGACTTGATGGTGCTCCCTGACATGTATTCATTTGTAGCCATAAACTTTACATGGGCTAGGTGTTACTCTTGAAATATATAATGATTTTATTAATGTCTCTTTTTGTTGGTGTGGGTTTAGATGTAATACAGGGGCATGCCAAAGTTCACAGAAAGGTTTCTAACTTATCCTTTGTGATTTGATCTCTAATGACTTTTAAACTTAGTACCTCTTAATTAATAATAAGCACAACCAGTAAATCCTGACAAGACTATCATAACATAGAAACTTTTATGAAGAAGGTCAGACCTGTGGTTAAAAGGACATAGGAAGTCATATATTCAGCTTGGTTTGTGCCTCTCACCATGAGAGAAGAAAGATGAGAAGATGTTCTTATGGGGTTTATTGCAATCCTCACACTAGATCTGTTTGACCCAGGATTCAGAGCAAGATGTAGGATGTTGTTTGTGCAGAAAAAAAAAATTGTCAGATAACAAGAAGTGTGTAGTACTTATGGTCCCCCACTGTCAAGAGCAGGTTGACCAACCTTTTCATGCCCCATTTTCCTTGATAAAAAAGGCTGCCATTAAATTTAATTTCTCCACCATCTGTAGAGCACACAGAGCTTTTGGGACTAAGAATAGCCCCAATTCAGATGCAAAACTTCTTGGTATTAATTTATGAGAATTTTGTCACCATAAGCAATAGCAGTCAGTGATTTTCTCCCACTCAAGATGAAAAATAACCTATTTTTTTCTAAACGTGAAAACCAAAGTCTCATCCCATTCTCTCCTAGAAAACTATGTTGTCTCATTTTGTTTTAAAAAATGTAGAGACACCAGCAACTTTGTGGATACATGTCAGATGTCTCAATATTTACAAAACTGAAGTGTTACTCTCAGATTTTACCACTGAAGTAAGCAAGTTGGTTATAGTATGTTGTACCTTTTATGGTATCCAATCTATGCAACATGAGGAGCATCTTATTCTAAACAGAACTTCATCTGTCTGAAAGAAAGGAAAAGCTATCATGACAGACAGTAAAATGGAAGAAAAGGTGACTGCTTTGGAAGAGAGAAAACAAAGTCAGCCCTGGAGTCCAGATGCTGAGATTGTGTCCCTGCTTGGATGCCTCACACAAGTGCAAAGGCTTGTTAAAACAAACCTTTGTGTCAAATAATTTAATTAGTCACAGTAATACTTAGTATTTTTACAGCATCCCTCACTTAAGAGCTTAATAGACCCTTCATAGAAAAAACTCTTTCCATTTTGCTGCCAGATATGCTTCTTCAAAAGTTCTAGGGTAGTCATGACCTCAGCTCAATCCAAGACAGCAGCAAGAGGGAAAACAGGTCTCCAGATGTAAGGAATTTTTCCAGCATGATATTCTTCTGGGTATCCCAAATTTGCTTCCCAAATCTCAGTCACAATAATGCATAAAACCAGAGCTGGCCTTGAAAGCCTTTAAGTTTGGATTTGAAATAGAAAAGAATCTGTGGGTGCTACTGCACTGCTAAGAATGAGGCAAATCAGAGACTTTCCATTCGAGAAAACAGAGCCTATCAGATTGGCCTCAGGCCTTGGATTCAAACCCCTACCCACTTATATCACTCCTGCTGAGGTATTTTTCTTCCTGCCAAGGAGAGCAGTTTGTGCCCTTACCTCTCATCCAGCATGTCCTCAGCTATACTTTCCAGCCTCTAAACAGCAGTGCCAGTCACCAGCCTCAGCTCTCCCATTCAAGCAATAAAGTCACAGGCCTCTTGGATCAGGGAACAACCCCTATGGCTGGAGCTGACAACCTTGGATTCGTTGCTCTCACAGCAATAAATGAGTTATGCAAGTACATAAATTTCAATTACTCACTGCTTTGGAAAGGGATTTCTGGATTGTATTATCTGTGGTTATATCCTTGGCAGTGGGGCCACCCAGGCATTTTTCAAACAAGAGCGACACCTGGGTTGTAGCATTCACTGGAATGGGCTGGTTTATGCTTGCAACCCTTAACTGTCCCACAGAAATATGTTTCACAGATGGGATGGTCATTGAAACAAACTGGAAAGTGAACATGATGATGGCAGTTTTATGCATTGGCAACTTGTCTGTTTTAATTTTAGACTTTCTTAATGGCTGTGTGGGCCCTTGACAGCCATGGCCCCTGGATATTGCAGAACAGGTTTTTTTGGTTTTTTTTTTTAGTGTACCATTTATACTTATAATAACCTAGCCTTTTACAAAATAATGCAATTGCTGCTGCTATTTATGGAGAAAAATTACAACAACGAGCCTAATTTTCAATCTGCACCCATGAACTCTAATCTGCTTTAATATATTGACATTGTTGTTTGCATGAGGCCCGTCCCAGGGCAAGCACACAGGGAGCAGTCCATGTTGAGCACAACAGAGTATGGGGAGATGCCCCAGAGACACTCGCAAGTGTTAGGGTGTTACACCTTTCTGACCTGCACACCCCTCTCCCTACAAGGGCAGTATCTTCCTCTGCATCATAGGAAGGACAGCAGGCTCTAGGAATTGTCCAGGTCCTTTTAGAAGACACATTAATGTCCAAGAGAAATGTTGTAGGCAGAGTGGATATAGGAAACATGCCCGAATAGCTTTATATGCAGATCTGGGGCATGGTGAGCTTGGGTTCAGAAATGAAGAGGGAAGGATCTCCTGAGAACTTTCCAGCTTCAGGCATGTGGGACCTGGTGGATCCTCAAAGAGAAACATTAACACTAGATGTGGGAGGCCAAGTGCTTCTAGAGGTCCAATCTGCTCACTATTTACCTCAAAAAACCCAAGAATACTAACCAAAGCCTCGGGGAGATAATTGGACTGAAATAAATGAAGCTGCAGTAGCCAGGGAATTTTGAAACCAAGGAAGGTGTGAGTCCTTTCTCAGAGAGGAAAATAGAGGGGGAAACGGAAAATGAAATTACAGCAGGAACCTGCATGTAGGACCTCAAACTGTGTATAGATTATCACATTTTGAACACATTTGGATAGCAAAATATACTGAGCAAGTGAAGTTTGGTTTTGATTATTTACATTCCTTTATGTTGCCAAGTATAATGAAGGCTTTTTCCTGTTCAAGTAGCAAGTACAGACATGGGTTTTAGTTAAGGTAAGCGCTATAAATGGCTAATCAAAAAGAAAGTGGGAAAGACCAACATTTTGAAATGAAAATGTTTTGCTTCTTCTAAGTGACTTTAAAACATGTCTGGAAAGTAGATTGATCCTAGACTCTTTCCACCTGGTGTTATAGTTTTCTGTTATAGCTTTCTGTTATAGTTTATATAGCTTCTGCAGTCTATGGTAATTGTGTAAAGCTTACCCTGAGGTGAGAAAAGGCACACAGAAATGCTCAACAAGTTTCTAATGGCTATTTTCTGCACTCACTCCATCCCCATTCCCTGAATCGGATACAGCTACCTCGGAGAGTGGGTAAGGAAAAGTCCGGTCTGCATAGATGATTTTTCCAGATTTACCAGTCTTGTAGCTGAAGCTTGAAGCTAAAAAAATTATGTACTACTACAGTGCAGAATATTGTGGATCTCTAAAGAAGGAGGCCTGTAGGGCTGCGCTGTGCCTTGTCCCTCCGCTGCCACCAGAACCTGCCTGTCACTCTGCCCAGGGGTTGCTAGCTCAGCACAGAAAAGCAGGCAGCAAGGGGAGAAAGGAGCACAGCAAAGGATTCTGCAGACCAGACAGTGCTGTATTTGAGCCCTGAAGTTCAGCAGTACTCAGGGAGATACAGCATTCCTTGTAGCAGACAGGAGGAAGCCCACAGCCTTGTTACAACAGTAGTTTCAGCCAGGTCAAGTCCAGGGAACAGGAAAAATGGTATGAAGTGATTTTCCCAGCACCTCCAGCCTAGCTTAAAATTTTGTTTAAATGGGAATTGAGTCCTGAGCCTTCAGACAGAAACCTCTTTGAGCTAAGAGTGAACCAGAAACAGTTCCAGGGTTGTCTCTTTTTTCAGTTTGGATGTGTTACTAACACAGTATAACGCTACAGTCAGCTACACATCATCCCAACTGTAAAAATTAAGAAGAGCTGTTGAATGTCAAGTGATGAAGCACAAAGTGTCACAACTTCAAAAGTCCTGCTTTTCTGGCAATATTTACTTATTCACATGACACATAAACATATGTAATAAGTACATAAAAGAACAAATGTCATATGGAGAAGT
This sequence comes from Vidua macroura, assembly GCF_024509145.1. NCBI lineage: Eukaryota > Metazoa > Chordata > Aves > Passeriformes > Viduidae > Vidua > Vidua macroura. The sequence goes on from NC_071576.1 coordinate 13,875,540, forward strand.
CAATGTGTACTCATAATATACTGAACAGTATTAGGAAAACCTTAGATTGCTTTAATTTCATGACTTATATACCTGAAAAATAATTCCAATGCTGCAATAGCAGCATTTCCTCTTGTGACTGTAGAGAACTTTGCACTATCAGGGTTTGTGACTATTGCTTCACTTTTCTGCCTGAACACACCTATAGAGAAGAGCTTCCTTTTCACTCAATTTATAAAGGAGTTATGAGGGAAAAAAAATTAGAGCTATAAAGAAGAGCTGTTCTTTAGGAAGTTATTTTGAGCATTTTTAGCTCTAGTTTTGCTAGCAAAGGCTCATCCCATCAGTCCCTAGCTTATATAAACCATACACATTATTAAACTCTGAGGTTGACACAGAATTATTGTGTAAGATTATGACCAGATCTTGAAAGTTCATTTTGTCTCAGCTCGTTCACTGCCATACGCTTATCTGCTTTGCTTGCTTCCAAATTATGTCTAATGTCCATTGAATGTGTCATATGGCAAACATCAGCCAGTTCTGCAAAAGCTGTTTCTAAACATGTTTGGTTAGATTGTTTTTAAGGCAAGTTCATTTCCTCTGCCAAATTTGAAGAATAGGCAGCCTGACATGTATGCAGCATTTCAGCTTCACGGTCAATAGTCTTCATTCATTATTTGGGTGCGAAAATAAAGTGTAAGAAATGAAATGCTGCCACAGGCTTCCCTACATCTGATACTAGTAATCAGTTTCTCCAATGAGAATATTTTGGGGTTGGTGTATATGCAAAGAAAATAGAAACACAAAGGCAAATATATGAGCCAGGTAAAAATAAAACAAAAAATTAAAAAGAATTGCAGTATATTTTAGGCTGATACATCTTAAATCTAAACTCTTTTCACCTCCGAAAGAATAAAGATTTTATTGCTATTCATTGTATCTAAGTTACAACAGACACATTTGCCATATTAAACTGCTAAGGAGTATGGAGATGCTTGGGTAAATAAATCTCCTAATTCTTAAACTAGCAGAACAGTAGCAAAGATGCTGACTATGTGGTATTCGTTAAATAAACTAATACATTTCACAACTGAACTGAGACACTTACTGTTACCCTCAATCTTGAACTTCGACTTGACCTAATCCCATATCAACTGATAACAGTTTACCATCTGTCCTTGGTCAGCCCAATGGAAGACTTCAAAGGACAGATTTAATAGCATATAGTTTGGCCTTGACATACAGACTGTATCTGTTCTTACTTAAAGAACAATAAAACCTTGTATTTAATATCTTTTTTTTTTCTTTCTTCTTTTTTTTAACAGATGGAGGGCTGGTGTCTTATTCCATTCTGTCACCCCATCTGGACGCCTTAAATGTGATACTAAGGGAAGCATGGGGTGAGCCCACCAAAAGCTCAATTCAAGTTGAGATACAGTAAGAAAGGAAAGAAAATAGACTGATACCAATCTTGCATCATGGCAAAATAAAGGCATTTGAGGCTGCCACAGGGGAATGCGGAGAAGAAATCAGCATTGACTCCTGAACATAACAATGCAGGATTGGAGTTAACTTTAAGTTCTCAAAGAAGTATAGATGCTTCATCAGCAACACCAAATAGAAAATAAACACTTTTGTCCACCAATTTATGTGTCACACTGCAAAGCATCAAACCACAAGCCTAAACATCACAGGAATAATTTTCTGCTTACTATTCCTCCTGAAGCCTCACCACAGGAAAACCTGCCTTGGGGAGTTCAAAGAATATGTTTTACTCTCACTGCAAAATTAACTTTTTTCTCTTTTCTATATGATCTCTTCATTATAATCTAGAATTCAAAAGGTGTTTTGTTTTAGGTTTTTTCGTGAAACACTCCAATGTTTTGAAACAACAATGGCATTTTTTTTAAGTCAGAGTGGCAGATTTAGCTAACATTCTTTAAGGGATGAAGGACCCCTAAAATCTGAGCTACTATCTGCTTAACATAGGGCAAAGGGCTGAACACAGTAATTCCTACAGGAGAATATATTTTCCTTACTATGAAAATGTAGCAGAGCACTGCATGATTATAAATATCCTACCAGTGCTTGCTGATTCCTTAGTCTGCAAGTGCTCTGCACAGACAACTAAGGATGTCTTCTCTTTCCACAACTCTGAAGTAGCTACCATATTCAGCTATAAAATAATAAATAGCAAATGAGTTTATTTTTAGTGGTCATTCAGAATTTACATTGGTCTTTTACATAGGCGGACCTCAAAGTTCCCTTGAATTGCAGAACAGTCAAAAAAACTTTATCAGTGGTGGGACACTTTCACGTTAAAGTGATGTCCCTGATCCTAGAAGCAAGAGCTTCAGTCCCAATTACTTCTAAACTAATACTTTCATTCCAGTATGTCCTGACATTAGGAAACTTGGTGGAAGAAATGAAGGATGGCAGGATAATACAAAGGCAAATTATTTACAAGTATTAGGAATTCAACTCTATCCTTTCCTGGTGTCTGCATCCTTCTGTAGATATGAAAAAAACACTATAATCGCCTTTCATACTAGCAAAGGGTGTTGGGTTATCCACCATGGAAAAAAATTCATCATGAATTTGTCATGTTAATCAAAGTTTTGACAGACAATGCCAAGTCCAGTGATCAAAGCACTGTAAAAGTATGAACAGGTTTCTGCTCAATGAATCTCTGCATAGACCCCTACAAGCATATTTAAGAATATTTTTCATTAAAATAAAAGAAGAAAATAAAATTTATCCAGGCCAAAAATATTTTTGTGTTTTCTGTGACAAAAATAAAACCCTTATATTTTATTTGGATTGAAAAGAATTATTTGTGTAACTTGTGGGGTTTTTCTAAGAGAAAACTCAAGTCTAAATAGTTTCAAAGCTGCTGATGTCAACTTTCCCTTTTTTCACCTCTGACTTTTATTCACAAATTTCAATGTTTAGGGAGGTCACTTGAAACAGAACAGCCCTATTTTCAGTCTCCCAGGACAGCACCCCAGCCCTGAAGCAATATTTGAAGTATGAATACTATTTCCTATTGACACTGCTCCACTTTGGGAAAAAAAGCATTTCTTAGATCAAAGACAGAAACTTGAGTGCATATCTTAAACACAAGACTGTGCAATTACTTTATATAAAATATATCTAGCTTGAAAGCTCCAATGTAATCTCAGCTTCAAAATGCACTCTGGCTGGGGAGTTATGTACTCTTTTGACATACAGGAAGGGCTTGATTTAAATCCCTGTCATCAGTTCCTCTGTGAGAGACTACAGGATAGCGCTTCTATGGAGAGCAGCCCCAAGGAGACAATTTTTCAGGAAATAATAAATGAACGTGCATCTGTGTATGCGCTGCAACTTCTGTGAAGTCAAGAACTGGGAAAGGAGGATTTGAATGTGAAAATATCTGTCCTCTGACAGCACCTTGGGCACTCAGCATGAGACAGACCAGCCAGCACCTAAACACACAAATCTCCAACCCCCAACTGAATCATGTGGGAAGAGCACCTGCCAGCATTACTACAAAGCGGAAATCTTCAGAAATGGTTTTGTTCACTGGTGCAGGGTGTTTCTCCCTTGTTTTCTCTAATGGACACTTCTCCTTTCACTAGCAAGCCTATCTGCTTTGAGATAAAACCTGCAACGATGCTGGGAGCAGCACCAGCCTGGGCAGGAGGAAGCATTTTAAAGCCGTTTACCAAAGCCTCCGTATGTCTCAGACTCAGTGTGCATCTCCTCCAAAGGAGTCAAGCGGGGGGATCTGTTTGAAGGCACCAATACATAGCACCAATACAAACATAGCGGTCCTGTTTTCTTAATGATCTGTCCTTTCTCAGCTGCAGAGGAAAAGCAAGTCAAGTGTGTCCTTATACACCACTTTAGTAAAATGGATGTGCACTACACACTTCATTACAACCACCATGGGAATTAAAAGTAACTTGAGCAAATGGCCCCAGCTCCATGTAATTATCTTTTGAAGACACTCGAAGACAAAAGGAAAAAAATCACCGAACTAGCTCAAGAACAGCAGAGTTTGCCGAGGGACAGGTGAGCAGCTAAGACTGACCGGTTCCCCCATGAGCCTGGCTCTCCTGCAGTGTCGCGGGCGGATGGCCGGGACAGCAGGTCCCATGAGACCGGCAGTGTGCAGGGGCTCTCAGAGGAGAAGCCCTTCCACGGATGTGTGCAGGACAAGGCTGAAAGGCGCCGGGCTGTGTGTCTGAGCAATGCTGCCCTCCCATGGCACTTGCTCAGCCCGCTCACGGCTGAACCCACACCCCTCAAATGCTTCAGCGGGCCGACCCCACCGGAAGGGCAACAGCGGGGCGGGGGTGATGAGCCAGCGCTTACTCTTTCAGGCTCTGAAGCTCTATTCCCAGGTGACTGATCCAGCTGGCAGTGCCCACGCTCAGCCCAGCCCCTCATAATGGACCACAGCCCTTCCCAGCCTTCAGGCTCCTTTTTCTCATCACTCTCCTGGCTTTGTAGCTCATTCTCATGTTAACTCTTTCAGAGGTAGTGCAACAGAGAAGCAAGAATCTGAGAAGTCTAACTGAGAGCATAAATATTCTTTTAAAAAAAAACCTTCAAATAATGACAAGTACAAGTCTGTGAGAGGCTCCTGTGGTGACATCCAGGGGGACTGCAGCCCAACTCCAAGCCTTGGGCAAGCCTAGCACTGAGCCTTCCTTATTCTGATGGAGCAGTGAGACCTCCCTTCCTTGAAGGACATTTTTCTTTTGAACATAGTTTCTAGCTCCTTTTTCACCTACTTCTTTGTTGCCACAGAAAGGCTGAAAACGCCTGTGGTTGTAAGTGGCTGCAAGTCCTGGCTATAAAATCTGAATATGTGCAAAGATTTTTTAAAATAAACACACCACTTGTCTGAAATGGGGCACAGAAGGCTGAAAGGCTGGCAAGTAGTTCAGTTACAACAGAGGCACCCATGGCTGAAATGTCTTTATGTGGACAAAAGCCGCAGCTACATTTTGTGACTGGTCTTTGTGGAGAAGGCAGCTTGAACTGGGTACAGTTCACAGGTTTACAAGCAGCTGCAGAACATGAACGTATAAGGAAAAAGAAATTATAAATTGAAGAGATTTAGCATGGCAGGAGAAAATGACAATCCAATGACTGCTCAAATCCAGTTGTACCCTGGATGACAACTGCATATTTTGTGCACTTAGTGTAGTTGGCTCCATAAGGTAGTCAGAGGCATAGACACATTTTTAGCTACAGGGGAATACTACTTCTCCCTCAAATCCCTGGGAAATCACTTCTCCAGCACAGAAATAGGTCTGCCTTAAGCCACTCCAGACAGCTTTCCAAATCCACTGTGGTCAGAGCTCTGCAGTTCTAAAGCAAACCAGTAGCTTCCATGTTATATAAAAGTTACCGACTTTGTGTTTACCACATGCTTTCTCAGATGCTTCTTGAATCTGGATTGTTTCCAGTGTACATATATAGTTTATATATGTTTATAACTTTATAAAGTTTTAAAAGCTTTGGCAGTCTGTCAGCCAGAGCTGTGGTGTAGGTCTAGTGTGTTTATGGAGCACGAGCTGGGAAGTTTCAAGCGTCTTTATGGACTTGCAGGTAGAGGTAAGTAGAAGCTGTATCCCACATGAAGAGGATTTCTTCTCTGTATTAAAAACAAAGCTTTCCTCCAACCACAAACTCCTGACTGAGCTTCACTGCAATCATTCAAATCACCAGATCCCAGGGAGTGCACTCCTCCTGGGGACCTGCAGAGCCCCATAGCTCTTTGACTGGACACACAGGCTGTCATCCCTCAGTGACACCCCAGGTCTCACAATCCCCTGGCCTTCCTGCAGCCCACACTGCCTTGCACATGATGACAAACCTGAGCTGCAGGCTTGGCCCACCCTCCAACTTTCAGCATGCCTTGTGTGCCATGGTCATGGTCTCTCTCTGCCAGGCAGGAGGGCCCCTTGCATGATTTAACTCTGGCCTTGCTGTACATAACCCACTGAGAAGTTGGAGAATGGAATACCAGAAAGTCCACTACTACCTTTGGATGCAGAATTTATCCTTAGTTTCAGTCTTTCATCCCACATCCCACCCCCAAACTCCCTGGGCTTCTCTTCATGAGTCCTCCTGCTCCCAGCTTTGCTCTGTCCTTGAGCAAAACCATAGGCAGGGATACACCCCTGTCTGTGAGTACCTGGCAGCTGGATCTTAGAAAATTTCTGAAAAAAATTATTCTCACCTTGCATGATTGCCCCTTTCTATGGGTTACCACAAACAGTAACCCAATATGTGGCTCTACTGGTTTTACCACCCCACTATGACATGCTCTTGAAACCTGATACATAGCTTTTGATGGTAGGCCACAGCTGGCTTCCAGCAGGCAACCCAACAAGCAGTGGAGATTTTGCATATAAAGCTGTTAAAATACAAGGTCATGTGAAGTGTCAACTTCCTTCTGGGCTGCTGTAGCAAGTACTGAGAAGATAGAACACATTTCTATAATGACCTAATTACGCTCAATACAAAAAAGCATGGAATGTCATCTTGGAGAGGCTGTATTCAACAAAAATGGATCTAGGAATGTTGGACTCTGTTGTGTGCATTCCTTACATTACCTGAGCGTCTGTTTCAAACCATCTCCTGACAAACTATTTTCCCTCTCAAAATTTCAGAAGATGGAGGAACCACTTTTGCCTCCCCTCATTATCCTCAGAAATGTGAAGCACAGCTATTTTTACTAGCATTACAAAACACCTTACATTTAACCCAAACTTGTAAAAACAGTAGAAGCCTTTTACTGCTCTAATCCACTAGGTTGTGCATTGTTATTTCCCTTTCTGAGAAAATGCCCTTTATGAATATATATTTAGAATTCTTCCTACAAACTGATGACCTGATTGCAATCATGGAATTACTACAAAACTGAGAAATTGTAAATAATTATTTCAAAAGGAAAACATACCTGTTCTTTTACTAATGATGTAAGAGAAGCTTCCTTTAAAAATAGTATCCACCATTTTGAAAAGATCGGATCCTCAAAATGCAAAGAAAGTTATGCCTGTTTATTATGCCCACTTGTATGAAGTGGAAGGTTTCAGGAAAGTAGTGGGAGAGTTCACTCAAGATGTTGCAAATACTTAAGCAATCAGAATTTGCTTTTGCATAGGATTCTTTGTTTATAAAATGCAAAGAACTTCTCAGAAGCAGGGTATGAGTTTTATTATTTCTTAAAGAGAGGTGAGAAAGGCTCGAAGACTAATCCCATCTCAGCAACAGAGACAGGCACTGAACCCAGCAGCAAGTTGACTTCCCTGCAGGAAGCATTAGAAATTTCCCTCAGATAAAAAGGCAGAAATGTGCTAACTTCTGCCCTCCACAACATCTACAGATTATTAACAAAATTATAATTATGTTGATGATATAACCTATTCAGTCAACCATCTCGTGTCCACACAGGTAATTATATTTTAACTGCTAAAGGGCTTTGGGAAATTGGCAGCCACATGAATGCTTGGTTGGTGCAGCACATACATTTGCCATCTTAAGGTGATTAATGCAATTCCCAGCCCAGGACTGGCCAGATTATTGCTCCAGTGCTACCCTTCATATTTAAAAGCAAATGGACAAGAGAAACAATCCAGAACATACACTACTCCTCGTTTGTGATTTATAAAGGAGTTTAGAAAAGAACCTATATAGTTTCCACTGCAGATAGATATCTCCTTAAATTTGACTGAATAGATTGAGGCTGGTTTACTTCACAAGACCTCCACAGGACATTAACATTGGACCTAAATAATTTAGCTTGACAATTAATCAAGAACAAACACTTTTCAGGGCTTGTATGAAGCACCAGGAGATGACGTGACATGTGCTGTCTGGGAATTTTATATGCAATTTAGTACCTGACTTAGTGTGTGATGCTGAGCAAGCCGAACAGTTTTTCTGGTCCCCTGTTTCCCTTTAAAGGGAAGAGGCTACCTAGTTCCTAGATATGAGCTTCTCCTACTGATGCTCCGTTCTTGTAGAATAACTTAGCATCTTTGGAAAAAATATGTACAAAAACATTATTGATCCCAAATGTTTAGCATACTCTGTTGTTGCACTCAATGAAACAATCAAATATACAACATGTTTCTGCAAAGCCAGCATGTAGAAAATTCTCTATTGTCTCTTTCTGCTTTATCAAGCAGCCCACAAATTCTTTAGGGGCCTAGTCAATACTATTTAAAACATCAAGACTCATTTTACACTCCACGTTCTTGTAATTTCTCTTTCTCTCAAACAGGTAATATACTATTGGGAAGAATGCCTTCCCTTTATAAATACACCACACAAAGTTTCAGACATGCACATTTCAGGTGAGTGCCTGAAATTTTGAAGGCTCTCTTATCCTTCTAACACAAAGAGACTTTCTAGGGGCCACTGCTTTTGGGGGAAAGGATGTGTTTTTTGTTTCCACTCGATGTTACAGTGAAATATAATGTCATGACCACCTCATAGATTACTGGTAATCCATTTTGTGAAAAATCAAATCCACCTATTGTATATGCGTGGCTTTATGATAATGCAACAACCCATATAGGATAGCCTAGCAGCAACTGGTTCCACCTTGTCCCTGACAATCATTCAGCTTCCACTGCATGTCTCTTGCAGTCACAGGGCTAGCATGTGCATCTTGACAGCCCTGGAAATTACTCTAAACCATTTCATCACATTCCAAACCAACACTTATTCTGATTACAAAGTTAATAGCTTGAAATGGACATTCTAGAATTAACCCTGTGACCTGCTAGATTGGTGACAAGCAGACAGCAAAATGTGACGCAGGCACCAGGCTGAGTGACAATGCCTGGTGATACCTGAGGCTCCACTACTAGAAGCAATGTTGGAAAATAGAGGTAATTGTAGATTTTTCATTTCTTCTTTGCTAGTAAAAAAAAAGTTTGTTTTTCATAATTGACTTTGACATGTGACTTAATGTGTGACTTAATGTTACTTAATGCATGATATATATATTTTTATATTTATTCCCAATAAGAAAATATCAGTGATGAGGCATAATGATGCAGCTTGATCAGATACTTGGCTAATTCTCCACTGTTTGAAGGTAAAAGGGAATTTCTCAGGAAGGCATGTGGAACTCTTGGGACAATACAGGTATTTAGAGCTGTTCAACAACTACTTTTGGCCAGTACATGAATGATTTACATCCAGCCCAGTAATGGATGATATTAAAGTATTATGAGCCAGGGAAATAGAATTATTTCTTAGTTAAAAAGGGGCTTAAAACTTTACTTCAGAAAACAAAAGAAGAAAATTTCCAAGCCCTATTTTTACAAAGGGTTGTACACCAAGCAGGTTTAGGTAGTTCACTGCAATGAGCAACAATATTAGCACTGCAAAGGGGGCAGGAACACATAACCAGGGAATAGCAAAAGAAAATGGGACTGTGCTACCCATTGGATTGGCTTAGCTGAAATGTGAATCTATTCTCTGATTGATATCAAGCCCATCTATAGAAACATGTAAGACAGGAATGAACCAAATGAGTCTCATTCTCTAAGACTTAACAGATCTGAATGTGGATTTTAAATGTGTGTACAAGGAAGAAAATAGATTCTGGTGATGGAAACTTTGCAGAACAAAAATATTCCAACCTGAATCTACACAGCATAAAGTATTAAGGACATCTTTTTATCTTTGGAAATTATTTTACAGTTAACTGACTAACAATTCTGAAAAGTATCTTTTAATTCTCTCTCTTTGGATTTGCAATGGGAAGAATTTAAAGAACTATATTTGATCCATTAGGCTGAAGTACTCACAGTACTGTACATTGTTTTAGTGTTCTAAATTTAGTTGACTTCTGTTTCTTTCAATTACCCTTCTAAAAAGGATAGGTGAAAAATAATGTCTCTCTATATAATTTGGTTTGCTGTTGATTAATTTTTCTCTTCTAGTGCTTGCTTATGTTTTGCAGGGTAGGAAGGACAAAATAGCTTAAGGAGAGAAAAAAGATATTTTTCTGAGTTTGATCTTGTAGATTTTTCCCTTTCATATTTTTATCCCATCAATATAATATGAGGATCATTGATAAGGACAAAAAAGTCTAACAGAGAATGGACTGAATCTTAACCATGGTAAAATAGACCAACAGTAAGAAATCCTGAAAGTAAAAATAAATTTCTACACATGTTCTCCTCATCATTAGTATGAAAAAAAACTTAATACAAGTTTTATATAAATAATGTACTGACTAGTCCTCTTTTGGCTCAGCAAAGAACTGTAGAGGAATAACATGCCCTAATTCTTAAAAGAACTGTACTCAGAGGTACTCCTCAACATTTCAGAAATAGTTCAATTCCATTTGGTGTCCCTTATGTGTATGCCTTTTGTAAGCTATGTACAACTCTTAACACCACTCAACCTCTCAAAAGGAGGTAGAAACCAGGCATGAATTCTGGGGCAGGTCTTGAACTCAGCTGCTGCTTTGCAAAGGATGCAGCAGTGAGAGCCAAAGGGTTTCTGACTGTGATGTCCTCCAACCATCAAATGGTAATCAAATGCTTTGATGAGGAGGAAGCAAAAAAAAAAGATTAATGTATCTTAGTGATCTGTTAAAATTTCAAGAATAGTAATTGCTGAACTTGACTGCTCTAAAAACCTTTGTTCTGAGAACAGAACTAGGCAGCAATGACTTGCCCTGAATTTCTGCAGAGTCTGAATGATCAAAGATCTGTTGAAGTTTTATTCACCCACCTTGTTTCAGTGTTTAGACTGGGCTGATAGTCTACAAAGACAAAAAAATACCCCAGGCCTTCAAAAAGGAAGGAAGTCTTCCATTCAGAGAGACATTAATTCTTCCTAACCTTCTTTTCTAACTTTTCCAACCTTGTTATTGGACTTATAAAAGTCTCCCTTATTATATTTGATAGCGCTTCATTAATTGTCGGGATTAATCTACCACTAAAATTTAATGCAGAAAATCAGCAGTCATCACATATGTTTGATTGATTCCTTCAGAGAAACACAAAGCAAGAAATCCAGATCCTGGAATAAGGCCTGGAAGAACTTATGACAGAATGGAAAAACTTTCTAGAGCATCCTGTGACAATAAATCACAGCAAATTGGGTAATACACTATGATATCAAAGGCAGAAGTGATGGTTATCAAGTGTACATGGAACTGGGACTTATGACTTCCTGGAGACAAGTGTCTCTGGAGCAGCTTTCCTAAAATTCCTCTTTCCCATCCACCCATCAGATATTCCCTACCCTTTTTCTTGATGAATGTCCCCTTCAGATATAGGGATGTCACCAGGAGGAGAGGAAGAACAGACCACACCTGCACCATAGCTTGTGCAGATATAGTTAACTGGCAGTGCTCACAAATTCTGTTACAAGGTGTGTAGTTATGCAAGTCTGATAGTATTTTGTGGGCTGATGGCTTAAATAACTTGCCAGCAGATCATACACTAGAAACATGTCACTGCTTGTGATACAAGAGCAGGTGTGTTCTTGCCCATTACTGGAATGCAGCTACTGGGTCAGGAATTGAAATTTACCAGTTCAGACAAAAATATCATCTTCAGGTTGCAACAAAGGAAACAAAAGAATGGAAATCTCTTAGTAGACATTAATTTTTTAAATTATGGTCATTTATTTAATGAATGCTATTCCTTTAAATTTCCACTTTTTGAACAGGCAGCCATTCCTAAGACAGAAAATCATGCCATTCCTTTTGCCACCAGAGGTTTGGATCCCTGCTTGACTGGTGCTCTACTCTGTTGGGCACACAATATCCCCTGGCACTTGTCTGAAGAAGTCCTGCAGTTAGAACTATAACTTGCAATTTTTAGTTGGACACTCCATTGCGTGCTGCTGACCTATATGGACAGCATTGAGGTAGGTTTCCTCGGGGAAAAAAAAAAAACCTCCCAGTGGAATGTGATATGACTTACAAAATTCTTTGTCTATCTTTCAATCTAGATACTTGAGACTTCATGAGATAAGTAGGGGCTCTCCCCTGGGGACTATTAATATATAAAGAAACTCAAGCACTCCTGAAAAGCCATACCTAGATGAGCCATATACACAGAAACTATCATGCTCATGAAGTAAAGGAATACTCCGGTGGCTGAACATCATACAATTGAATAAAACTGTTTTCTAGAATAAATCATTTCCTTGGTACATTTCATTCCCAGTTTGATGGTCTTTCAGAAAAACTAATAGGATTGTCAAAGGCAAAATTATAATGTGGAAAGACAGTGTAGGCTTCTCTGACGAGTCGTCAGATATTTCTGTAGGAGAGGAGTGAAAATGGATGGAAGGGAGAGAACATCTGTAGAACCTATAAAGGTCTGAGGAGATGTTACAGTGGAAAAAAAAAAGAAATAAAAGGAGAGAGTTTAGGGAAGAATAGAGAGGAAACTCTCATGCACTATTTGTGTCTCCTTGAAAGCTCCATGTAATATTACAGCCCCTGCCAAGCTGCAAAACTCAGATGACCCCCAGTGATCTAGAGGTTCCCCTAGTACCTCTGCAGTACTCAGACTTCTGGTCCCAGGGCTCTGAACATTGCAAGAGTGATTGATTAGAACAGTGCAGCAAATGGCATTGTCTGTGCTGAAATGGGGAAGAAATCAGATGCATAGGATTGAAAGAGACAGATGAAGGAAAGACCCAAGGCAGATGGCTCTGTCTTGCTTTTACCAGGCAGATGTGATGAAGGGGAAGCAGCAAGGCAGCCACGCTTGTAAAAAGGGCCCACATCTTGAGTCATCAGCCTGGGGCAAGAGAGGCTGTCCAGAACAGCCATTCAATTTCCTCAGCTGTAAGCACAGTGTTGTGCCCTGGCCTACTCCAATGCCTACCAGTGCCCCAGGTCTCCCGTATCTCCCCTCATTTTCTGTGCTCTTCAGGGCAACATGAATTTCATTAAGGCTAATAATTAATCTAATGAGGCTAAATAATTAGTCTAATAAAGCTAAAATACTTGTTGAATAATCAAAATACTCCCTTGAAAGGCAGAAGGAAGAAGCATATTGCCATGAAAAAAAAAAAAAAAAAAAACTAATAAAAGGAAATTCATTTTATCACAGACACTCAACTTCTCACATTCTAGTACAGCACGTATTATGCAGAGGGGTAAGAAGACAACCACATCTTGAAAGAGCTTATAAAAGACATTATGAAAAAAACTGTGAAGAATGAAGCAAAAACACATACACATTTAAATACTTTTTTTCTCCTCACTCCTCCAGCTCCTCATTACCTTGGAACAGTACCCTTAGTTAATCAAGGAATGTCAAGTTCAAGCACAATTTCTGTGGTTCAGCTCAAGTTACTGGTTTGCAGCATGTAATTTCACTTCTGAATTACTCATTCCTTGTTAGGGTCTCTCTTGCAAATTTGCTCCTACCCCTAATCTTTAGAGATAATTCAGCAGTGTCTTGACAGCCAAAAATATCATTATCTTCCTAGCAGGCAAAGGATGTACTTTCAGAGGAACATAAACTTGATTTTCAGAGATAGTGGTTACCTGCAGCCCTTACTTGCTTCAAATAATATTTTGGGTGCTACTACCTCTGAAAGGCTAGGCTTTCAATATAAACAACTGGAATTCACCCCCAAAACAGAATAGTTTCCATGCACTGAAAGAAATGTATTCTGGTCAGATTTAGAGAAGATCTTGGGCAGTGTTTCCACCAGAAATAGATGACAAATTTCAAAATTCTTTTTAGGAAGTCTTTGCCATGAGGAAGGGAAACAAGTGATCAGTGACACAACTTACTGCCACACATAAACCATCTCACATATGAGAATAATAAAGGCAAAAACTGTTGTCAAGTCTCCAAAGAGATTTATCAGGTGATACTTGCTCTGGATAAGAGATAATTTCAAATTCTGCCTCCTTCCACATTTGATCACTCCGATTAAAAAGCCCAAAGCCTACAAATTACCAATGATCAGCTCTCTCAGTGACAGAGGAAACCAGTTGTTACACCACACCCAGATATTTTCAGTACTACATTGTCTTCTAAATGTGGTGCTCTTTGCTGTATATTTTTTGCTGTGGCTATCACCAAGTATTGTTAGAAGTGAGTCAGGGACTGCACATTTGCTACTGCAGATCCACCCTCACCAATCTAAAGGAAACAGCTCCACAATGAGAGATTAGTGAGAATGTAAGAAAAAAGGCATTAATTTTTTTTTATAGATATATCTCTTTTCAGAATGTAATTCAATTTATTACTTACACTGTTTTTGTTGAGGTTTAGCAGCAGATAGACAAAATTAGCTGGAGGGTTACTTACTTTCAAGTAGATCCAGTATTCTACTCCTCTCCTGGCAGAAAGAGAAAGTACCTTCAGGTTTTCAAGGCACAGATCGTGTATTAGTTGTGGTACTAAGTAATTTCTTTTAGCATTAAGCTGTGCAATTCACCAATTCCCAGAACTGCATGTTAGAGTTTGCATTCTGAACAAAGCTAAGTACCGTCCCTTCCAGGGCTCTTTTGTCTTTTAAATGCATCCTCCTTGGTTGTATTTCATGTTATTGTATTCTCACTGCTTCTGTATAAATGAACATATTAATCCTTAATTTTCTGGGTTTCTAGCTCCATTTGCCAAGGAAGAATTTTTCTTCTCTCAGAAGCTGCAGATGCTGTTCCCACTGTGCCAGCTTCTTCCTGTCTGGAGTGGTCTGGTGAATTAGTTCAGGAAAGTTCATAAAAATGTATATTTTCTTTTCACTTTTACTATACTTCACAGCTGTCTCACTGTGTTCTCATCACTTTTCTTTTGAGTATACTTATGAAAGCCCATCACAGCAGCTGAGGTCTGCAGGGCTGGAAAGCTGACCTTCCAAGACATATGGGAGCCAATCTTTCTCCTATCAAATGACAGTTCCTCCACAACTCTTTTACTCTTGGGGGTACTCCTGAGAAACTGCAAAACCTCAATTTTGACTTGTTGCAGCATTCTTAATGGGGAAGAAAAAGCTTCTCGTATAGCAGCTTAGGAAGCTGTGAAACTTGAGGGCCATTTGACAATTTCAGGTATTGGTATGCAGAACTAAATGCAAGGGCATTAAAATCTGGCATGGAAGACTACATGGACAAGATATGCAACAGTCTGGAAGAAGACAGGTTTTGGTAGGATAAGATGAAATACAGACTCCAGAAAGAAGTACCAGTGCAATACTGTTTGTGATGTCATATTTAAAAACATGGCACATCCATGTAGAGAAAAGTAGTCGAATTGTAGCAGCCAGTTAGAGCTGTTGCATGTTTCTAAACCCCAAACTGGTGCTATAGAGGTACCATTCATGCAGAAAAAGAACTTAAATGAAGCATCAAATTCATGGAATCAACTTTCTAAATCTTCAGCTGCTGAATCTTGATAATATCAGTGAAGAAAACTGAAATGCCTATGAGTTAGCATGCAGTTGCACAAAGCTATCTGGGATCCCAACTAGGACTCCAGGACTTTTCAAAAAAGTTGATCCCACCACATCTGCTTTCTCTCTGCCTTTCAGGAAGGACAAAATGAAAATCACTTCTCATAAAGAAGAGATTCCTTCTCCCTTTGAGTACCTCATCATTGCAGAGCCCACCACCCCCAAACAACATGGGAGGTAAAGCAATTGGTATTTTCTCCCACAGAGCTTTTCCAGTCAGTTTGATGCTGCAGTGCCACTATAGGCAATGGGATCTGACTCTTGTTCAAAGAGCACCAGCTCTGTGTTTTGTTTTACAGCAGAACTGGTACACTATGGAAACTCTAATTTAGATGCCCCACTACATATGCTGGCAAAAGCAGAGATATACTGGTTATTAAGACACAATCTGGAGTCTGCCTCACACCTCCTACAATGAAGCTACTGATACTCACCTATCATCACCTATACAGGGCACTGCAAACCATCCTTGAAACAGCTCATCAGCAACTGGTAGACTCTCTGTTAAAGCCATAGCAGCATTAATATCTGATGTCTTCCCAAAAGTAAAGATTTTTTTTTTTTTTTTAAAGCAGAAAAGTCTGAGAAATGCATTATTAGTCAGAGGATGAACCAAAGGCAGTTAATCTCCTGTCTACACCTTAAGAAAGAAAAGAAGAGAAAAGGGTAATTTAAACAAATGCTACCAGGGATAAAAAAAATTCAGACTGATGCTACATTAAATTACATGGGAGGCTGAGGTATCCAGCCATGATCTTCAGTAAAAATGAAAATTATAGGGTCTATCAATTAGAGAAGTGGTGCTCTGAGCCTATGTGCTGGCATGCTTACAGTTTTTTTTAATGTCTGGCAGGATGTTTTACAAACTAAACTCAGCAAGATGACAATTCCACCAGAAGGTGCTTCAGATGGTTTTGCTAATAATTTTGATTAGCTGAAATGGAGAAAAACATCATTCCATTTATTTGGCTTTTCCAGAACCTGTCAAATCAGAGCAGAACCATTAACTGCCCCCTTCTACATCTCCCCCCACCATCTTTCCCACCTTCTTCCAGAAAAGACACACTTCAATTTATTTACTTTTTCTACAAGTATTCTGCATATTCAGCCTTTGCTCCCAAAACAAACTTTGGTCATTCTTTGTGCACTTCCTTTCTAGGAGGAAGTGCCATTTCTTGAGAATATTCATTGGAGGCTGCTACTGCTACTACTGCAAAGATCTAAGTGCTAACCACCATATATTGGCTTTTGTTTTAATAGCCTTTTAACCAACTTTGTTAATGGACTGAATGCAATTTAGATATGGAACTTGGCTAAAATGTAGCTTCAATTGGCTATTAAAATTTAAGAGCCAACTAAGATAGCTAATTACAAAAAAGCTCCAGTGATAATGCTAAGCAGAATTAGTAATAGCAAATGACAGTCTGTCTAGTCTTATTCCCAAAGGGAAAGAAACTCTTAACTGAGAAGTCAACCAGACAACGTGCAGAAAACCTAATTGCATTACTGGTATTATGGCATCCCAAATCTGGCAGCTCACTGGGACAAAACAGTGAGAAAAGTCTGTCAAACTACTCAGGAAAGCAACTGACCCCCTTCTTAATGCTAGCTGCACCAAATATTCGGAATTATTAATTTATATTAACTTATTAGAAAATAATCCTGTCAAAATTATCAAACCAGCACCATCTAAAAAATACATTATACCCATCCTGAATTTGACTGTCTCTCCAGATATTTTAGATTAGGGAAAAATATAAACAATCTGTCTGCAAAACATTCAAGCACTAAAAGAAGCATTCTGTGCTTCATTATCAATATCCTCATTACACCATCAGCTGAAGTGCTGACTAGTTCTCCTGTGAAGATTTATCATGTATGGTGGCCACTTTGAAACATAGGTAGCGGAGTCTTTAACATTCCCTTCTCAAGCATCTCCCTGCTGTGCCTGTAAATGTCAGTCCAGTTTTTTCACGGCTGCACGCACAGATTAGAAACAGCAGGAGAGCTTGGGAGTATGACTACAATACTAGTAAGGACACTTGTCTTCATGGCACTGCTCAAGTGATTCTTGGAATGCAGGACCCTGCTGTTTTCTAATATTTACACACAACTGGAGTCATCAAGAGCAGTAAATGCAGTCTAAAGGCAGCTTGCTTCTTTTGTGTTAGGGGCTTTACTTTCAAACGGGGATGTCAACAAAAATCTGACTGCACCCTCTGCCTCTCATGAAGTGCTGTATTTCCCCATCAGTGCTTTGCAAAGCAGAGAGAACACGTGTGTGCAAGCACACACTGTATGTGATCCATACGGCAGCGCTGCGGGTATGATCACAGCATTCCCCTCAGCTCCTCCTGCCCGTCCCACGCTTTAAACACTACTGCAGTTACAGTGAGCTGGAGCCTGGGGCTTTGCAGTGCCCTGTGAACAGAGACAAGCCCTGAAACAACATTCACCTTGAATCAAAAGCACCCTTTCCTTCACAGAACACCTGCCAGGACATCTTTTTCCAGGACATTTTTGGGGTGGGAGGAGGTAAGGGTGGCTTATGAAATTCACACCTCAAAACATTCTTTTCAAATATATGGAAATAAGTGTTTGTTCCATTTGGCTTTGGTGGTGTCAAAAGAAAACACACTGTTTGGAAACTTGGAAAGTAATCAAAGGAAGTTTACTGGTAAATAAGTTACTAAAAAAAACAAAATGTCAGACAACTGAAGTACAAAAGAATGACATTAGCTTTGAGTATGTGACAAGGAAGAGAATACAGTATGCCTTCCTGACAATAGCTATTCAGAACAGTGTAACATACTTTCTGAACAAAATGATTAAACGAAGTCATTAAAATGATAGTTCGATTTGAGGAGTTTTAAACATGAGAGAGGCTTTAGCAATCCTATTTTTACATCTGAAATGAAGAGAATGCTATGCTTAAAGTTGTCAGCCACACTTCACTAATACCCAGGAAAACGAGCCTAACACTCATCAGAAATGAGAAAGCACTTCTTAAATATGGTATTCCAGTTTTATTTCAAAACAACGGACCCCCTTGTTTCAAAACATAAACTCTTCATTCATTCATTCAACATTTCATGCTACAACATATTTATTTAATCTCATGAGTTGCTACGCAGACATTATACAATCAAGCAAGCTGGACATCCACACGAATACACTCTCACTGGCTCATATGGATTCCTTTTGGTTTGCCAAACTTTCGGTTGCCCTGATGAGAATGATGTTCATGCCTTATTATGTGTATGTTGCAGTAGATATATGAAAAGCAGCAGTACTGAATTCCAGTTGAATTCACACTGGAATTCAACACTCTATTTTTTGACTTATAACTCTGAAGAGAGGACTCAAAGCAAACCAAGGAAGTACTTGTACAAAAGGATTTGTAACATTACACGTTCCTCAAGTATTAAAAAGGTAAACCATTATTGCTGTGGGAAGCAGATGTGAGATATATCAGTGGAACTAGATCCTGCACAAAATTACTCACCATTATATTCTAGTCTTTTCACTAATATAAAAAGAAAACCTGAGGGTGTAGTTGAGAATAGGCGTTGGTTTTTGGTTAGTTCTTTTCTTTGCCCTGGGCCCTTTGTCTGAAATTCTAGTCTCTTTCTTTCCAGAGAAACTCTGAATAATTGGAAAAGTGATACAAGCACAAATACTATGCAAAAAAAAAAAAAAAAAAAAAAAAAAAAGGCTAAAATTCAGTACCTGTCTTCCAAAGAATTAAATGCATTTAATACAAACGAGAATGGAAGGACATGATTTTTGCCTTATGTTCTGTTTTTAATTCAAACACTTGAAATATATTTAAAAGCTATTTCTGCTTTTTCAGACTTCATCTCAGTGTGCATTTAAGTGACTACCAATATAACTTTACTCAGAACTGTGAGAAATCAGATGCAACACTGCTGTTTCTTATACAGTACCCATAATGAAACTATTAAATAAGGCTTTATCTCTACATTATAAAGCAGGAAAAAAGCACTCTTTTTTAGTTTGCCTTTAAGACATGAATTCATGTATATAAAGAAAAAAAATGCATCCCCCCTTCAAAAGTTGGCAAAATTTTGCATTAGTATTTACATGTACATAAATTATGCAAATATTTTAATAAAACATTTATTCTTCAAAAACAGGTACAAACAGCAGTCCATGTTTTTACCGGATTCATCATTTAAAAAGGAAAGAAAAAGATTCCAGTGCTATCAACAACAAAAAAAAATCAGAAATGAGCCACAGAGCAACTTAATTTGTTGCTCCATATATTATTTACTTCTGGACTCTCTTTCTGGTTGCTGTGCTTTTCTTGGGTTTTGGTGAGGTCATCTTCTGGGATCTGGTAGCAATTGCATCTGCAATTCAAACAAAACAAAAAGACTGACAGTGTTAAATAAAATAACAAAAACAGACAACAAGATAAAACTTTTAGTTTGTAAAAGGATAGCTGAACTCGTATCACTCATTGAGCTTTAAGTGGGGATAGGGAATATGCCATGAACAGAGGAGAATCTACAACTATTTCTGGGCACTGACCTCCTAAAAAACATGTTTTTCAGCTCAACTTCTCCAAGAGTATCATCACATGGAGTTGAGTCATTTTTTTAGCTCATCTTCACCAAAATAATTAGATCCTCTACAAAATCTACACCCCTCCTTCCTCCCCATGTGCCAACTTTTACTTTTATAATGCTTTCCAGTATTAAGCTATTTTTTGGACCTTGTGCTAAGCTCATCTAGCTCTGGGATCACAATTTAACCCCAGAGAGTATCTACCTACCATGCAGAGTTCATTCATTCAGTCCCCATCCCTTCCCAGTAGGAAGTGGAGGAGAATTTGAAGAAGGAAATAAATCCCATGGGTTAAAATAGGAACAGTTTAATAATTACAATAAAGTAAAATATAATAAAAAAAGTAAAAAGAAAGACTAATTACCACACATGTTAAAAACCCCCAACCCACAAGTGATGCACAATACAAGAGCTCATCACTCATTGACTGATGCCCAGCCTGCCCCCCAGCAGGTAACTGGCCCCTCCCAGCCAACTCTCCCAATTTATATACTGGGTATGACATTCCATGGTATGGATCCCTCTGGCCAGTTTGGATCAGCTGGCCTGGCTGTGCTCCCTCCTGGCTTCTTGTGAAGCTCCTCATTGTCAGAGCACAGGAAACTGGAAAGTCCTTGACTTAGGGTAAGCACTGCTCAGCAACAGCCAAAACATCTGTGTTATCCACATTACTCTCATACTGAATCCAAAACACAGCACTTCACCAGCTACTACAAAGAAAATTAACTCTATCCCAGCTGAAACTTAGCAACAAAATTTTGGTCTGGTATGCTCACAGTTTAGTGAAATATGGCATCTTAGAGCATTCTGAATGGAGTTTATACAAGGGGAGGTAGAAGGCACACAGGTGAAAAAGGAAGGCAGATTTCTGTTCGACCATGTCAGCTGTTAAATCAGCTCAGCTTCCAGTGCAACTGTGCCTACAGATTCAAGCTATCACTTGACAATATTTTATTAACAAAGCTAAGGAATAATCCCATCTAAATAAGATTCCTAGTAAACCTGGCAGGCAGGTTGTTCAAAGAGACCATACCTAAAAGCAATAATAAAACCTCCCTGCACTTTGATTCTTGCCTGCCTACTACCAGGGAAAAGGAAGAAAACAAAACATCACTGCTCATTTCTGTGAATTGCATTCAACTGCAGTCACTTTGACAAAAAAATATTACACATAATAAAAATTTCTGCCATTTGCATATACAGTAACAATGAAATATTTTTCATCTCCTAGTCATGCAATTTTAAATTTTTTTTTCTTCTTAATCCTAAATTCCTCCTTGAAGATAGCATGCCTAACTACTTCAGTTCTTGCTTGTAAAACTATATATAATTCTACAATCCATGTCAAGTGTACAGGTAAAGAAAAGCAAAACTGAATTTCATGGAAGTCCTGAAGAAAGAAGCTGCTTGGTTAAGACAACAGCCTTTGAGCAGTACGAGTCACTGATCATTGAAGCTCAGTGAGTAAACTTGGGTGAATCGAGGCAGAGAACAATGTAAAACAAAGCTTTGTAAAAGAAACCCAGCAATACTGTGTATAGTTCTGGGCTCTGTCCTACAAAAAAGGTCGGAGAAAAATGGGGAGAAAAAGTGGTTTCCAGTTCTCTAACAAAAACAAGTAGAAATTATTGAATTTAACTAGTTTATCTGAAGAGAGTAAAAAAAAAAATAGGAGACATATGATGTGCAAAAGGTTGCTGCACAAAATGAGTGTGATTTTCATGTCCGCAGTGGCTAGAACAACTACTAAGCTTAAGGGAAATTCATATTAGGTAATAAAAATATTAAAATACTGCCCCTTATTAAATCCTCTGTAATAGTAAGGACAGTTAAGTATTACAAGTGGTGTTTAACCAGGGAAGTTTCAGAATAATCATACAGGTTTTAAGACAAAATTTTAGCCTCTATCAAGATTAATACCAACATAAATTGATTAGACTGGTGTATAGAGCGGATCTCTTCTTAATGTCCCTTCTCATCTTCCAATTCTACATACACTGTTTTGGAACTACACAAGGTTTACAACTAAGACATAAAACTGTGCTCAAGTAAAAAAATTAAAGTTTTTATAAAATTACAGAAGTTTCTTTGCTAAAAACAAGCCACTACTTTCCTGTTTAAATTGCCTTCTTAGGAGGACAGTGAGAGATTTGGAAACATGAAAACACAGCAACTGAGCAGATAAAATCAGGTAGGATTTAGGTGACTTCTAAGTTACATCATAGGTTAGAATATCTGAAAACAGAGCCATGTAGAGATTTTAGACTGTCAACAAACATCAGGTAAGTGACAAATATCTAATAGCATGCTAGAAATGAGCCAACTATATCACTTCCACATGCTGAATCTACACCTGTCAAAGACTAAGTACATGCCAGTCTCCAGCTAATGGGTTAAAAAGTTCCAGCAATTGTAGCTCTTAAATCAAATTTGTAGTCATGACCATTGAATAAAATACCTAACATCAAAAGAAGCGGTGGAGTACATTGATCAGACACTACAAGGTTTCCTTTCCCAAAAAGAACCCCAAACCTAATGTCTATGCATTCGTGTGCACAATCTTACACACACATTTTGCTCTATGTTTACCTCTTTCAGAAACAAAGGTCAGTAAATCTGGAGTGGTGGATGATGTGGTGGAGTTCTCTGGAAGATATACTCTCAACTGGTATCCACTTAGATGAAGCTTAATCATCATTTCTGTGCAGACAACCCATATGCCACAGCAGGACAGTGTTAGGACTGATGTTGCTTTAATACAGGCAACTATACACCTGTATTAAATTATTCCAAACATAAATATGTGAAATTTCCACAGTTAACCTGAGAAGTGATAAGGTAGGAATAATCCTGTCCCTAATCTACAATCTTATATATGCCACTGCATCAGATCTCAGTGCAATAAATTATTCCCAAGAATAATTTTGTTACTAATTTAAGTAATAAATACATACTTGTGGTTTCCAAAGCAGTTAAACTGAGAACTGCCAGTTCTTCAAAATTCTTCCTGATCACAGTATCCCTTTTCTCTTGTAAAATGTGTTTCAGGTATATTTCAGCTGTCTTTGGTGGTATTAAATAACCGAGTGATTTTGCTAGATGACTCTCTAGGAGACCCTTTTTCTTCAACTGCCCTTAAAAGTGTTCTATAATCATCAGATTGAAAAAGGAAACAAGAAAATAGAACCCATACATTTGCTATTCACATATGGAAGGAATAAGAAAATAGTGTTGGAAGCTGAAGATTACATTCAGCAACCAGCTGCAAACATCAGATGGGAACCTAGGCCAGGCTGCAGCATTTAATGAGTTAAACACCAACATTCTCCAATCACTTTGGGCAGTTTGAATATGGTGCCAATGAAGAGATACTTTTCTTTTGAAGAAGATAAAAGACAAAATCTTCTTTTAAGAAGATTGTAAGAAGATGAAGTCTTCTTTTAAGTAGACTCTTCATTCTTTTAAGGTAGAGTCCTCTGACAAACTCTTTCCCAGTTCAGCCAGGGAACCCCTGCATAACTGAAAAAACCTGGTGAATAACACTTCTCAGACAAGCATTTTTCAGTACTCTGAAGCTGCTGAAGAAATTGCAAGGGTGACAAATAGTAGTTGTGGTTAGTTGGCTTTTTCTGTTTTCACAGCAGCACTTTTTCTACAAGAATTCAGAAATACAACTCAGGAAAAAAAAGGAGAGGCCAAAGAATGCAAATATGGATTTGAATTCCAGTAAATATATGACTGTGGGGTAGGGATGAGAGAGAAAAGTCAGTGAAATTGTGGGATGGAGCTCTGTTCTGCCAAGTACTCCCTTTCCTGCAAAAAATAAAGCAAATACTTTTCATATTCTCATAAGGAAAAACATCAGAACACAAGAATCTATTATTTATGACTTTATGTCTGTGTACTTCTTACAGATAACATCAAATATATAAGTGTTCTTTTAAAAATTTTCATATAAAATTGTTCCAGATGAAACTGAAACTGGTTTACTTCTATTTGCAAAAATTGCTTCACTGAAGATATTTCAAAACACAATTGTACATAAACAGAAATCACTCGTCCCATGCAGCATGTGTCTGAAATTAACCTTCCTCTTTGCCACACAGCAATTTGCAGGAGGAAGGCAGTTTAATTCAAAACATTACTTGCAATCTTGCAAAAGGTTAGTTCCCTGTAAAAATCTGAGTCACTGCAGTATGATTTTTCTTTCCTGTAGAAAAATTTCACTTGCAAATTTTATATCTGAGTTTGAATTGCAATACTTGTTCAACATACTGCAATTCATCTTCAGGTCACAGAAAAACAACCAGAAAAGCAGACATAACTTTTTTTTTCTTAAATTACCTAGTTCTACATGTAATGTCATTATACAAAACCTTACATACAGAAAATTTTCGTTACAAGGTGTTTTGTTTTAATACTTTTTATTAGCATCGAACACAAGAAAGTCCCATTAAATGTAAAAAGGGAACATAAATGACTGACATTTTAAATGTGTTTAAGTGCTAGAAATGATCTGAAAATATTGTACAGAAACATGTCTAAAATATAAACGTAGATTAAATAAGGAACTGTGTTCCAAGCACACACAGAAGTACACAGTAACACTCCCATACTTTACATGTTGGACTAATTTTTTCCCTTTATTACGATTAGTGTTCATATGTTCAAAGTAATTCTTACTGAATTTGTCACTTGCAAATTGCCAAGAAAACCCTACTATTCATGAAGAACCAGAAAGATAAAATAAATGTAAACCAAATCTATTTTAACCTCTCTATCCACAATATTTAAAAATCTTTACTATTAAAAGCACCTCCTACCACACCTTTTCTAATTTAAATAGCCTTTGAAGATCCTCAAACAATCTTGGGCAGGCATAAAAAGACAGATCACTTCACGTTGTGTTTGAATATACTTAATGCAAAATATAGAAGTGAGCTTGTCAATATTTCAGGCAACTGAAAACAGTATTTCTCTGCTTAAAACCCAGATCTTTCTGGTAATTTCTAGATAAAACATTGCAGCACATGTTTTTAACTTCTAAAACCAGACCACATAACTCTTGTACTAGAACATTTCACTTGCAGCATTCCTGAGACAGGAAAGGGAAGGCTAAGAAGGGCACAGAAAGGAACAGATCTTCCAGTCACCAAGCACAGAGATGGATACACAGTTTTAAAACTTGTATCTACTTCCTTCTGGAGTCTGTAACAGATAGTAGTCAATACCAAATCCTCCACAAGAAGGAAGAGACATATTACACAATTAGAACTATTGTGCAGTACAAGTTCTACAGAAAATAAGTTTTTTAGGGTACAAGATTAATGCAATGTGGGCATTGGTACAGAGTAAAAAGACAAGTAACAAGTTGCACCATAAAGAAGCTCAAAAAAGATATGACTTGCTTTCTCCTAAAGTTTGGTGACAAGGCCAATAATTCTCTAAATGCAAAAATGAACCTAAGTGGACATTAAGTAATAAATCTTATCTGAATAAAGAAAAAAAGGTTTAAGACAATAACCCAGATACTGATTTATGCAATGCCATGCAAGGTAAATAAGCATAAAGCTAAGTACCTATTAACTGAGAAATAATATTAAACCACCATTTTAGAATGTTCTTCTAACCAATCCATCAGTATGACTGTTTTCATATTGGAGCTGTTCACATAGTTCTTTTTTTTATATTGCAAGAGTAACCAAAGACTCCAGGTAAGGCCTTAACATGGTAGATGCTACCCAGCAATACAGACCTGCAGAATTCCCACCCTTAGTAGTATCAACTATTTTTAAAGTACATTTAAAAATACTGTATTTTCATTGTCATATCTACTTTAGTACTTTTCTTTATATGCCCTAATTAATAAATCCCAAAACTGTCTTATAAAATTCAGAACAGAAAATAAAAAAGGCTATTCTAAAAAAATTCTGTATTGCTCTAATCCAATCTTCATGAACCCTGAGATTTAAAAAGACCTGCTGGGGTAGTTGTTTTATTTCTATTGGAACTTTGAACCTAGAATTATTCACAAATTCTCATGAAACCCTTGTTTTTCCATCATTTATGAGATTTTCACTGAGGATGTCTGTCTGCCTATTCCATCAAACTGATCAAAAATAAGCATACTAGTCCTATCATATTATGCACTACACCCCTGCAGGAGCATTGGTGGATATGGACAGTGTATGCCCAAGTTTGGTATTCTGTTTTAACAGTATCATCACTTATAAGCCTCTATATTTTACTACTGTACATGAAGGCAGCTAACACTGAGAATGGAGCTGCTACAGAGGGGGGTGGAAAAAGCTTCTCATTTAAATAGAAATCATCTCTTCTGACAGCATTTTTCCTGGTGGAGATAGATTGGCTAATATAATACTTCAACGTCATCCATATTACTTTATAAAGGATAGCTTGCAAAATTCCCCTTTTCAGGAAAGCCTATGGGTTCATTATGTCAGGGGAAAAAAAAAAAAAAAAAGGAAAAGCTGATAACATGCTAATATAAAGAAAAAATAATTTAAGAATTTCACCAAACTTCAAGCAACTTATTTTGAAAGTCCAACACAGCTTGTTTCTCAAGGGCTTTTTGAAACTGTATTTCCAAATAGTCACTTGACTGCTCCAGAAACACTGATGGCTGACAGGACTGGAAGAGAAGGCCTTTAACAACCTCATCTGATGTGGCCACTCTTACACTGAGAACAACCAAGGGCAGCTGACAGCAGAAGCAAGAATTTCCAGATGATTGTCCTTTCTCAGTGCCATTCTTTCTTCTCCTACAAGTCTGGGGGCTCCCCAGCCCCAGCAGACTTCAATACTGGCAGACTTCCTATGGCCACTGAGCACCTTAGGGTACTCAAAATGCCACACAGCTGAGCAGGATCTTTTGGGGACAACTAATCTTTTGGACTGGACAAGACAAACTGCATAGTCAGATGTGGCTAATGCTGATGAGCTGAACAGCAAGAGGCTGCACAGCTCTTCTTGCTATTGCTTTCTGTTGAAACACTTACAAGATGTTGTTTGAATACTTGAAGAGCATCCACCATTCCACCATATTTAGGCCCCTCAGAAACCAATAATATAGAATTTCAGCAACTTTTAAAGCATTCCTATATAACTCAACCTCAAATTGTACAACTAAGAGGTATCAAGAAAATATCCATTTTACTGAACTTCAGGATTTAAGTCAGAGGGAAAACTATTTAATGGAGAAACAAGTCCATGGTAACACAAAACTAGTCAGATTTGGAAACACAGTTTTCAGTATTTCTATAATAATCAGCCCTTTTCAAACTATAAAAGCATCAGAATCAGAAAAGATTATGAAACAGTTGCCCTTTCCTTCAACACAGGTTTATGAATCATGTAATAGTTGGTAAAGTTTTTAATTCCAAATTTGGAGAGAACCAAATGAGTAAGTACATGTTATCACATTTCACCTGAAAGCATTTTATATACTCCCTCTACTTGGTATTCATTAAATTGAGTAGTGTAAAAAGGTGAAATTAGAGCCATTTCATCTGTAACTTTATTGAACTAGCAAGTTTTTCTCATTTACGCTTATGTTGAAAATCTATACAGCCTCCCAAATACCTTTACTTAGTCTGAATAAAACTCATTGTTTACAAAAAGCTGATGTCACCACCTGGATTGCAATTCTTCAAGTTATTTTCCATCTCCTTCTATAAGAATTTCAATTTACAATCCTAGGAAAAAGTAGTACAATACAAGAAAAGAAAGTATGTTCTGTGTATGTGCATCAAATCACAGAAAATAGTTAACTGTATTAAGTATTTTGTTTTAAAGTCTTAAATTATATCTAAAATGCTAAAACTGCATCAGCATCATGTAAGATCATTCTATTGCTGTGAAAGAAAGTATAATCCAAGTAATAGTTTTTCAGCTACTGACAGACTAGAGAATTTATAATAAATTGAAATCAATAAGTAAATAAATACACATTCAAAAAAGAGAAATAATCACTGGTCTTAATGATTAAAATTCTCTAATATGAACAGCTGAAAATGACCAAAGCAGAGTCACCTCCTGGAATAACATTAGCTTCATTCCTTGTCCTTGGTGCCACACAGTTTAAGTTATACCAGGGTAAATCCAGAACTCACCAATATTATTACTGTCTTTGAAAGCTTACAGTTTCCCATCCTGCAATGCTCCATCAAACCATTTTTAAACAAGATTTGTTTTACGGTAGATTTCAGTCCTACTACTTTATTTTTAGACTATTTGACCACAGACAACATCTGGTATTTTACTTAAAATTCTAAATCAAAAATTCTTTAGGAAAAATATCTTTGTTATTACTTGAATTCAGTTCACATTCACATAAAGGCACTACAAGGTTGGATCCATAAAGCAGTTTAACTGGACACTCACTATCAGCTTTCCCTATACAGATCTATTGAAGATTTCTCACATTGGATTTTCAATAATCCTACTTTATCTGTCCATGACTTTTTCCATACTGCACTGAAACTATGCCAAATTATGTTGAAATAATAGCTTCAGCATTTTCTATCCTTATAGATAATCCTTTCCTTGACTTTAAACATGCTTGCTTTTGGAAGCTGCTACTGTTAGCCCTTGGCTTTAACACTATGTGCAAAGGAATCCTGAGGAGTCAGCATGTTCTAACAGTGAACTGGACAAGACAGGAGGACAAAAATGAGAATGTGCAGAGAATGAACAATGGCAAAATGAAAATAAATTGGTTCAGCTACCAATTTTTGTCACTTAGCAATTCCATCAGCTTTGGGCACTACTTAATTGGAGCATAATCCTTTCTTACATAGGAAGTTGAAATATTTTAACTTTATTTAATAAAGTTAAACTAAAAAGAAATTGCAAAAGATCAAAAGCACTTGAACTGCTAAAGGTTCTATTGGGTATTTTATGTGACTGGGCTTTGGTAAGCTGAGGTCAGCTTCAGGGCTAGCCTCTGTGGGGAGAGGCCAGGTGCTCTCCTGTGCCTGACACAGCCCTTTCCAGCTGGCTCCAGTACAAACCCACTGTAGGCCAAAGCTGAGCCAAATTTGTTTGTGGCACCTCTGTGGAAAGATTTAAGAAAGGATAAAAAAAATCACTGGACAGGTAGAAAGGGAGTAGCAGTGCAGGGAGAAGAGTGGGAAAGAGCAGACAGAACACCAAAGTCAGAGGTGGAAGTGGTATTCCATTCCATATTCCCTGTAGCTCAGGAAGGACCCAGAATGGAGGAGATCCCCCCTGCAACTCATGTGAGAGCCCAACCTGGAAAAAATGGGCATTTCCTGAAAAAAACTGGGCCACTTTTTTTTTTTTTTGTCACTGGAAGACTGCAACCCAAAAGAGAGAACCCACACTGGAGGAGGGGGAAAATGTAAGGATGAAGGAGCAGCAGACACCACAGCACACTTCCCCTCCAGGACCCCGAACAAGAAGAGTGGTAGAGTTTAGGGTGAAGCAGTTACGTTGAGCTTGGGGGAAGGGGAAGGAAAGGTGTTTTAATGTTTGTTGCTATGCAAATTTATTTTAAATTTGCAATATATTACATTTATTTTCCCCAAGTTGAATCTGGTTTGACCAAAACAGTAAACAGTAAAAATCTTCATCTTTGTTTTAATTAATGGGTTTTCTCATCCTATTTTCTCCTTCTGTCCCACTGAGGAAGGGAGCAAGTGTCTGTGTGAGGCTCTGGACTTTAGCCAAGATATCCTGCCACACCAGTACATGTGACTGTCAGAACAATCTTTTGACTTACTAGAAATAGCAGCTTTCTTTTTCTTTGGACTTCCTGTATCTTCCATTTTTGCCTCAGTGCTCTCACTGGCTGCAGCTGCTGCCTTACTTCTTTTCTGAAAAAAAAAAAAAAATTAGAAAAAAAAATAGCAGTTGAACTCAAGAGCAGGAAAGACCATGTAAAGCAGAAAATATCCTCACAACATATTTCCTTATTTTATATTATATATTATAATATGTTTCCAGTCATAGAAAAAATGTATTAACACAGAATACTGGTACTAAGCCATACACAGTTTGTAACAACAGTTCCCTAATCTGCAGATCACTTTAGCAGTTGAAATTTTGATTTAGGAAAACATGAGGTGTTGTGATCATAATCTGGGGTTTTTTTATCATACACTGAATAAATGTTACAAAAGGAACAATCTGAAAAACTTAAAGAACACATAACATTTTATCCCAAGTTCATATTAATTGGGTTTTCTAAAAAAATTACACCACATTAAATTCAAGTTTGTTTGGATCCTCGCATCTTAAGGCTTTCTTTGCACAGCTCAAAAGCAGCTAATACTCACTGACAGTACTTTTTTTTTTTTTTAATAGCAACAATGGGTTCTGTTCCAAAGAGAGGTATTTGGAAAATCTGAACTCTCTTCAAGGTACATTATCTTAAAACCTCTAAATGGATAGAACTCTTATTATCTGTGTATTACAATTAATGTGACTATTGCAAAGCATTCCTGAAGTAGTTATGGAAAACTATTGTTTTAAAGCTATGATTTTTGCAAAAGATGAAGTGACCTGCATCAGGCATACATGAAAAGCATTGAACACTGGAGAAGTTTTACTTTCCTTTTTCTTTATTTATTTTTTAATTGTGTGAGACTAGAGCTTTACTAATACAGCTTTAAAAGTGGCTACAACTTCACACAGCTCACAGGAGAAGGGGAGAGTGCATTACATCTTTCCTTTCCAAAGTGTTGCTTCATGATTACCATCTAAACCCTGCTGGGCTGAACAGATTGGTTCGATAATTACATACAATAACTGCAGTGGGCAGGTAACCCTCAGCTGGCACAGGGCAGCTCCCCTGTGAGAACTTCCATATGCAAACTGCACTGATGGAGTGCATTAGGTACATCTTTCCTGCCGGTGCACAGGCCTGATTACCGCCAGCCAAGACTCCAAGGTTAGCATGTCAGCAGATTTGTGATGCATTAGGCAGGAATAAACACAGACACTTTTGTTCATTCTGACCAAAATTAAGGAGGACTATTTAAGCACTGTACTGCTTTTATATGAGAGATAATGCATTCCTCCCAGTTGTACTAGGAAACATTTTAAATGCTCATCAGAAAAACAGATATTCAATATATATTACGCAAAAGCAAAATACATTTATCTTGTTTCCAAGCTTATTTAATAAAAAGTGGTTTCTTATCTTGATGCAGGTGAATTACATAGCA
The DNA here is from genome assembly GCF_024509145.1 of Vidua macroura. Taxonomy (NCBI): domain Eukaryota; kingdom Metazoa; phylum Chordata; class Aves; order Passeriformes; family Viduidae; genus Vidua; species Vidua macroura. The sequence continues at coordinate 13,906,784 of NC_071576.1, forward strand.
GTAGAAATCAGGCAGCATTCATCTGACAAAAGCAACACCTGCACAACTGAACCTGAACATTTGAAGGAAACACAAATCACCAAGATCTGTATTTTTCCAGGCTACTTTACTCCCAATATTTCCCAGACACTCTTCAGCACTGAACAACATTAAAATGTGGTCCTTGCTCTAAATAATTTAGTCTAGAGCTTGAAATACTCCCTTCAATACGTGGTACTGCTAGCTTCTCATTTGTCTAGAACTACTAGAGAATACCACACTCACAAATTAGCATGTTTATTATATAGAAAAAAAAAAAAAGTAAAACCTTGAGCACAGCTGTGGAATATGTGTCATTTACTCATACATCTGGGGAAACTTGAGACATGATATAGAAAATAAAATCCTAACTTTTAATACAGCCAACATCTGTGACTTTTACCCAGATATCAGTACTGAGAATGACTGAGATTCCAGAACAACCACATTTATATATAACCTATAAATGCCCATCATGGCTCAATTAGCTGATAGCACAGGAGAATCCTACATTCTAAGAATGTATTTACACAGAAGCTAAAAATATTATCTCCTAGCTATGAAACACCATAACTTCAGAACATCAAATTTATTTAAGAAATAAATAAAATATTTTAAGAAAATATTATGGTTTTAAAATATTATCTGTTTTAAGAAAATATTATGGTAGATTGCACCAAAAGAAATGAAGAATAGGTGGGTTAAGACCTGCTGTTATTAAAAGATCAGTAGAGACAAAATGTCATAGATATTTTGTGTCAGAGGTCACAATCTCCTCAAGGATGGATGCCAGGACTGTGTTTTTCAAATTAGGCATTAAGCATGTCAAACAAAATTCAGCATGTGATAGAAGATCCTGGCTTTCAGAGGCAAAATGCTACTGATCAATGGCAAATTACCTCTATGGAGAGTAGTTTTAATGAAGGAATTTGGAGGTCATCTTTAAAACACTAAGTCATCTTCTACCCTAGCCTATACTGCAAGGCCTACAAAACCCAGCATAGAAGGAACAGTCCTCTGTCCTGGTGTTTGGTCAAAAGGAAGAAGGTTATGATGTCCATCAATCTTATTCTGTCCAGACACGCTAGCAGTAGCTGGCATGAAGTAGCATCAAGTCCACTGAAATATGAAGCAGACAGCTGAAAACACTTACTCAAGTGGGCCAGTAGCACTCCCCGTTTTATCTAAGTGCTTCATATTTGCGACAACTGAGTAAGCTGACCATGTATATGGTTCTCAAAGTATATTAAAAAAAAGAAACCCAATGGAAAGGCTAGCTTCTATTTGATGTCAGGAGGTAATAACCTATGGAAAAGGATTATCCCACCACTTGGGAATGGTCCTGACTGATACAGGCTAAAAAAACAAGATTTTTGAAGTTTTTATTCCATTGCAAATGTGCACCAGACATCTCTGCTGGACAAGGACGTTACAGGTCACAGATGTTGGCTCTGCAGCAGGCCAACTTACTCAGCAAAGAAACCAGCCAACCATTAAAGACAGATTATTTTTTCCCCAAAATACAGGTCTCAAGCCGTATCAAACCACAGGGGGAACAGAACTTAGACTATCAAACTCCACTTTTGGAGGGACCTTTACACTCAGTTCAGCAGAAAATATTAATATAGAGACCACAGCTGTATGATTTTAGCCAAAATACTATTTACTGGGCAAAAAGATCTAAGAAATGCTGAACATACATCTTCAGAAGACTTTAGAATCCTACAGGGATTTTATTTTCCTGCTTTCCCCCCATCTTTAACTCACTGCTGATCATGTCAGTAAGCAAGCAACATACTTGTACTATTATCCTGTATTATAATTCTCAGTTCCCTGGTTCATCTAAAGGAACTAGTAAACTGCCCAGCTGCTATTAACAAATGTAAATAAAGAAGTAATAAACGCAGTTTGAAGTAGAAGATGATAGCTACTGTCCCATTATGTGGCCACCTTTTTATGGGTATAAGCAGCTTTAACTATACACTTTCCCTAAAGCTTAAAAAGTCCTTAATACTGTATTCAAATTGGAATTCAAGTCCAGAGTTTAAGGCTTCTTAAATACAAGGAAGAAAATACCCCTAGCCTACCAATACTCACAAATAACGTATTAGATTAGTGAAATCAATATGTGAATTCCAGAAACAAACACTTGGCATAAAGATGTATACTTAAAACTAAGCTGTGAATTAGTCATGGAAAGGAAACTAATATGAAACAAAATTGGACTAGTCTTACATGTACTTTGATTAATCTGGAGTTTTACCAATTTAAAGAAATAAGTAAATTAACCAAATTAATGTTCAAACATCATTATATCTAGATATACAAATTTTGTTATCTAAGGTACTATCCATTATGACAGGACCTCCATAAACATCACTCTGTATTGAGTTTTATTAACAATTGGTTAAGTTTAATTAGAAAAATAAAGTGTGTAACTAGGACTTCAACATTTTACTATTTAATTATTTGCTACTGTATTAAGTTATGACACCTACTTCCAACACTCTTAACTCTTAACCAAATGCAATAAAAGATGACATGAATTTTTAGAGTAAAACCTTTTGCACGGGTTTTCTTTGAAAGTCTCCATTCTCTGCCAAGCCAAAGTCAAGCACACCATCATCTTTTTGTCCAATGGCCTTGAGACCTTGCAGAAGTATTTCTCGGAAATGCTGATAAACAGGTTTCTCTTCATAGCTGAGTACCTTCACCTTTTCCATATATTTGGCTATTTCATCTAAAGAAATGGCACCTCCAATTAATTTTTATTTGAAAACATTTTAATCATTCACTTTTACTACAAAAGAGACAGAAATTATGCATGCACTACTTATGCTGTTCTTGAAATGGTTATTTATAAACTCATAATAATTATGTCTTTACTACACATTTTAGAAAAAAATTATACCAAGGTTCATTACCCAGTGATGACAGCATCACTGTTTTTTACATGCTTATTGCAATGAAGAAAACAGTCAGTCGTAAAAAACCCTAATAGGCCAATTTTCACCAACGAATGCTTATTTACATAATATTTCTTATGTCTATATTTAAAAATGTGGAAAAGGAAATTCAATGTTATCTCAGAACTTCATCAGTTCAAGACTGAAACATATCCTAAATAATACATGAAACATTAGACCACTGAAAAAACAAACAAGTCACACTTGAATGAGAAAACTCTTCTGATCACCAGGAATAGCTGAAAATAAGTAAATAGTAAGATCCCAGGAAAGTGTATTCTAATAGAGTCGGTTTTAAAAAAAATAAATAATGTACTCAGCAAATCACCTGTGCCAAATAGGAACAATCTATACTTCAAGACTGCACTACTTCTTAAATTTCTGTATCTAAAATTCAGTTGCAAAAAATCAATTTACACATCTCGTGTTTGAATGAAATTAATACTGTGCTTAACCAGAAACAACAGAGTGTCTGTTAGTGTACTAACTGCAGCCAAAATAAGGGTCTAGACTTCTGTTAAGCAACAATCTAATTCATGCCACTTCATTGTTCCTGATTGAACGGAAGAATTAAAATAGGTAAAAAGTTCAGTAAATAAGTATTTTTAAATTGCTCTTCTTACCTGGTTTATTTTTCCCAGGAAAGCATTTGTCCATCAAAATGGAAATATTATCTCTACATCTGAAAAACAAAACTAGTCAAAACTACTGTTTCTTTTGAATTTTCCATCTTGTCCTGTTCTGATAAACTATTTAAGTACCCAATTTGGGCCAGTGTCAGATACATGAAACACTACTGCATAAGCCTCTGTTATGACTTGGTATAGCCATTTGTAGGTGTGCAGCACATTTGAGAACCTGATGAATGCCAGACGTGCCATCTGAAACAGGTTTTGATTCTCAAAAGCAAGTAGAAGACTGAAGAAAAAGAACTGGTCCATTTTCAACCCTCACATACTGATGCTAAGGAAGCCAAATTACAAATATTTGTTAATGAGACAGAAACTACTGCACTGGGACAGCTCTCTTCATATTAAATATGTGGCACGAGAAGGCTGATCTGGGTTGAGGGGAAGATGAAGGCATGTTGACATTGGGGCTGAAGGACAAAATGAAAAATAATTTTAAAATCCTGTAACAGTAGTGCTCTAGCTGGAATGATGCTCAAAGGCATTTAAGATTCCCCTTTAACCTTCATTTCTGCCACATGCATGAGAGCATGGTGTTAAAGGGACTCACACTGCACAATTCTCTTCCTGTAAAGCACGACTGATGGTTACCTGCATCCTGCTAAGAGTGCTTTTGGCTTCACCATGGCAATTTCTAAAGTGCCAATACTGCAGTGGAAAAATAAACATCTCACACTTGCAAAAGAAACCAGCAGAACACTACAAGTGAAGTTTAACTACATGTCAAGGATACATGAGACACAAAAGGAAAATTAGAGGTATACAAAACAAGAGCTACTCACCAAAAGGAAACATACTCAAAGTACAAAGCATTTCTACAGAAAGACATTTTTATTTTCAAAAAAGAATGAAAACAAATAGTTTCTCACCTGATTTTTGAGTCTCTGACAAAATTTGGATCTTTCAAATTATCTTCCCATGGTAGATGGCCACTAAGCCAATGAATCATACAGTAACCCAAGATCTCCAGATCACCACGTCTTGATGGTGCTAAATATATATGCATATACAAAAGAACCAACCATAACTTTAGTTAATAAAGTACACACAGTTTAATCACAGTAAAAATTTATAAATAAGTTAAGACAATGCTAACAGTACTGTATCTGTTACTTATGTCTTTATTTTAGCAGGAAAGCTAGGAAGGAAAAAACATTGTTCCTACATCTGGAAAGATCACTTCATTTTCAAGCCCTTTATCAATTTCTATTCAAAGACATGACATGCTGCAGTTATCCCAATTTGGGAAGATTTTTAAGTACTCAAGTTGTGGAAAAAATAGAACAAGTTAGTGAAGTGATTGACTTTCAGTTCAAAATAGTTTTTACTTCCCTTTGTCTATAAAAAGGTAAAAGTGCTGAAACCCCCACCTCCCCCAAAAATATTCTACAATGCTGAATTATTTTATGTGGCCTGAAAACTGAACAAAGGACCACATGAGATCAGATCCCAAAGCCTTCACAAAAAAACCTCACCTAGAAATAAGCAACAACAAAAAAAACCCACCAAAACAATTCACATATGAAGGGATCACAGACTACAATAGAAATATAAATTGGCAGATCAATTTGTCTTTGGTTATGTTCAGCTTTAAGCATGCTCAATTATACAATCATTTTCAATAACTGTTATTTTTGCTGAAAACACTCTTATGCTAATAAAGCAAAATTTAAGAAGTAAGAAAATGAAGTTGATATTCACTATAAATCCTCAATGATTAATCAGACATAAACCTGTCCTTTACATATTCAACCTTTTCTCACTTCTTGTTTTTTGATGTTCAGCAACTATAGGCATAATTAATTAATTAAATTACATTTTTTGAGTTAAAATAAAAAATATTTTCACACTGATAACAGCAACGATTTTTCTCCTAAAACCAGGACCTATTTTTCTATCAAGATCTCAAAAGCACTATTCTATTTCTACTTGGCTATTAAAAAGCAATATGCTGAACCTCTTATCTTTATAAATTAAGGAGCTCTTAAGAAAGTTACATTAAAAATACAATTAATAAAAGTTAGTAAATAGAAAAAAAGAAAAATGCCAGCATAGCCCATAAACAACAAAAAAAAAAAACAAAAAAAAAACCCCACAAAAAAACAAACAAAACAAAAAAAAAAAAAAAAAAAAAAAAAAAGAAAAAAAAAAAAAAAAAGAAAAAGCCTACATATTTTTTAGAATCAGAAACCTGGTTTATTTGCTGCACTGAGTTTTGTAAAGTCATTTATTTAAAAAAAGGATATGCAAATGCCTATTGTGGAGTTTTACATCCTTACCCACACCCTTGTGTGCATCAATACTGGTATATTCAATAGTTCCATCATGGCACCTTTTAGGATCTTCCTTATATACTTTGTGAACTCCTTCAGGACAGTATCGGTAGGCAAGCCCATAATCCACCAAGTACACCTAGTAATTTCCACAAAGCATTCCAAGGTTAAAGAACCATAAGTACAAAAAATACACAATTAATAAACGCAACTCTCAACCATTCTCACAACTTCTTTGAAAGTATTAAGAATCGTGAGTTGTTCAACTGTGAATGATTCGCAGTACTTTATTAACCTTAACGCACATGATTTGAAAATAATGTGTCAGTTAGGTTTCATTGTTTTCCATAAAGCAGTCTGATCTGGAAGTCATTTCTTGCTGCTACAGAAGGCAAGTACAGTACAATAGTTATTACCAGTAAAATGAGATTGAAAAAAAGAAAAACAAACCCAAGTAACAAGCAAAAAAAGAAGTAATGTCCATACAGTTATAAACACGTTCACTGTGCTACCCTCTTTAAGGTCAGTTGACCCATTTGAACAATACTGCATACTACTACTTCTCAATAACAACACAGTTACTTTAAGAGAACTGAAATTACTTATTATTTTACATCTTGCACAAGCTAAAACATTTGAGCAAGAACAAAACCATAATTTGAAACTCTAATATGCATTGTTTGAATAGTAAAGAGAGTTAAAAATGCAGAAAAATGAAAGACTTCCACAAATCAAGTGGAACAATCAACACTTTAAAGACCAATTTTTCCAAGTAACAGAACACTTATCTGATGGATTTCTTGAACAAAGCAAAGAGGTAACAATGCAGACAGGCAAACATAATTTACCAGTGTGCTACATAATTTTAGGCTTCCACCTGCAAATACCTATTTGTGAGTCAATTTTTTTTTAATCTCGAGAATTTCTCTAGAATACTATTTAGGCCAAATAATCAATTGATAACTGTCCAGCAAAATGCATTAAGAAATCATAAAATATTAACTAGATATAGATGTCAAGCAGAAATAATGTTACCATATGCATTCTTAAAAATGAGCTTCTGCTAGATTTCACAAGTTCAAAACACTTTCATTGTTGTCAAATAGAAGGTTTAAAACATGAGGAGGAAAATGCATTATAAATACCTGATTAGGGTTCTTGTAACTCAGAAGGAGGTTTGAGGCCTTGATGTCTCCATGCACATATTCATGCTCATGGACATATTCCAGAATATCAAGCTAACAAAACAAAAGTCATGTAAATGCAATACCCAGGTCTGCCCACCAGAGGACCTGGACTCGGCACAAAAGTGGGACTGAATGAGACATTTACACAGGGAAGACAGATGGAGAAAACAAAATGTATTTTTTAAACTTACTATTCTCAGGCCCAATTGTAGTACAGTCTTATGAGAAAATTGTTTTGCATTCTCTTCATACATCTTCTGGAGATCTCTGTCAAATCGGTCCATTATCATAAATCGATAGCTAAATTCGAGGAGGGGGGAAAAAATATCAAAGTCAAAAAACCAGCAAAGTTACTGAATCGTACTTAGAGAAAATTTTTTATTTGTGTGTTAACTGTACTAATTAGTGATTGAATACGTCTCTCTCAAAAGAAAGTGTGGGAAATACTTGAAATACAACATTTTTTTAACACTGTACCTCAATTCTTACCTTTTTCACATCAGCTACTCAAATGTTCATCCATCAAAAGAATTGCTCTATACTCTAATCATGCAACAAAATAACAAGTACTCACAGAAAAAAACCATCCCTATTGTCTAACTCACTATAGGCAAAATGAAGCATCATCTACTTACAAAAATACATTTTTTAGATTTTATAAATGGCTAAGTGATTTAACATGTTCACTTACAATGTTCCTTTATTGAAATCTATTGCAAAATTTTTTTGACCTATTGTTAACAACAAAAGCCTCTCACTTGCCAGAGGTGTCCTGATATCCATTGCTATAGCCAAACTGGTTCTAGAACCATGAGAGTTCATAGTGGCTATATTAAAGAAATTAATGCACCAAACACTGAATGAGAAGTCACTTTTATTTGCATGATAAAAAAAATGCTATGTTTACTTTTGCTCTCAAAATGAATTTTGTTTTTACATTAGGTTAGTTTTACAGTTAAGAATCTATTGAAACACCAATATTTCTGACACACTAAGGCATCCACCCTGACGGCTCTATGCAGTGAGCCACACAAAGAAGCCTGACCTACTGCAAGCTGCCAGAGAACTGCTAAGACTCCTCTGCAGCACAGCTGTTTAGAGAATGGCCACTAGGAAACAAGGACTATTACATAAGCAGGCATTAGCATCAAAGACCAAGTAACAAAAACCTTTCCTGGCATGGAACAATACTAAAAACTATTCCTAGACTTAAAAGAAATTTAACATGAGACTAGCAATTATTCCAGCTCACAGATTAAGCCAGAAAAAGCTCCACCCCTACGGAAAATAGAAGAGATTTGAGAGACCACTAAATCCTTAATATTTGCGAGTGAAAATACACTTTAAGTGCACACAACAAGAAAAACTTGAGTCATATTATTCCAGGACTTGTACATTAGAAATTGACTTTGTTTTAATTACAATATAAAAAGCTTCTAAACCACATATACATAAATAGCATCATTCTTTTACAGCAACGTTCACAATGAATGAAATCTCAATTATAAAGACTGTAACAAACACAAATAGGAGTAACAAACATAATACAAACAAAATGTATCTATTTTCACAGTTCCTAAACATACCTTTGCCATGCACATGAAAATTTGTAGCAGAAGTTAACAACACGAAGATAAGCAGAAAATACACCTTGTATTTTCTTACTTAGGCTAAAAGAGATAATGTTTGTGGATGAAATAAATTCCAATATATGTCAACAAAAGATATATTCACCTTTTTCCATTTCTTTCATGCAAGCCAGAACCCCAATATCTTGGTACACCTAAATATTTCAGTTTATGGGACTTAGTCCACTTCTGAACTGAAAATACAAATAAAGTTAAGTTCATGAATTTGCATGAGTAGAGACTTACATAAAAAGGGAGTAGTCACATCACTTACAGTTTCTGCATACCTGTGAGCTGCTTATTTCATGGAAATGTATATGCAAAGTATACAGGAAAGTTAGTCACATATCCATTGTAAGGACAGAGATGCGACTCAAGTTTAAATTTAAACAATACTACCAACAGAACTACAAAGAACTTCTTACCAAAACCCTCTAATTTACTGTATATCTGAATTCAATTTCAATAATTTAAAAATTATTTTGAAAATTACCTGAAGAGATTCTCAAAGTTCAACCTTACTTTACTTCTACAGGCTCTGTTTTCATAAACGGTTGTAGGTCATTAAAAACATTTTAATAGACTGCTTACTTTCATCTGGCTTAGCAGCTCGCATGTAGAACTTTAACTCAGTAAAAAGAGGTCCATTCTGGCTGGGTTCCTTTAAGACAATTTAAAATTCATTAAAAACTGCTGTGTTAATGCCTAATAATTATTAAAGCTGAACCATTCACCCTATAAAAACATACCCTCCCTCAAATGCTCTACCTGATGCTGATGAACTCACTAGAATATCTTATTATAAAAGAAATTTAGCTCTAAAAGCTATTTTTATTATAAATGGCTTAACATTAAGGGTATCAAAAAATACTATGCCACAGCAAAAGAGTAAAGAATAAGAAATTAACTGAAATGTATAGAAATATTAACAATTATTGGCAGAAGTTTAGCAGAGAACATGTTATCTCAGATTCTCCAGATTACAGTTGGATTGCATCGGTTGTAGTAGCCTTTAGTGATTTTAAAATAACACTTGAAATGATTCAATGAAAAAATTTTAACAAAAGTTAAATTCTTATTGAACATAAGGCATTTTGTTCCCTTCACACATTATTTGACCAAAATAAAAATAACAGAGGATTTCAAAATTTCTCTGAATTATAAGAACTACACCTATTTCGATTTCAGAAATACCTTGTATTTAGTACATTTCAGTTCCATTTCCAAGAACCATTGAAATACATGGTTCCATGGTAATGGTTCCACGGTAATACATGTAACCATGTATTAGAAGTTCAAGGGAGAAATTCCTATGAAAACACCAAAGATTTGAAAAGAACAGCATTTGGGCAACTATCTTGATTCTACATTTCCAGAACATGGTAAAGAAAAAAGTGAAAAAAAACATTATCTCAATTCTTGTAATTTTTAAGTAACTGATTTTGAGATGAGCTTAAGCAATTTATTTTTGTCTAGTTACTCATATATATCCAAATTCATTCTATCTCTGTGAAAATACCCATTTTGGTATATCCTACACTTAAAAAATAACAAAACATATGCAATTACTTGAAAAGAACCTCAAGAATAATACAATCACATGACATTAGATACACACCAATCTTAAATGGGTTTAATTTTAACTTTTAAATGCAGATGCAGTGATCCAGCAAATTGCTAGAGTGTCGCACTGAGCTAAGAGAGGCTCGCTGCTGTCCAGTCTCACTGGAGCAATGCAGAGCCCAAAGCGCCCTGAGCGCGGGCTCGGAGGCTCGGCTGGGCACGGGACACGCTGGGAGCAGACAGCCCCAGCCTGGGCACCACTCCCAGGCCTGGACACTCTATTACAAAGCAACTGCCTGTCTCCACCTCACTTTCTCCAGCAGCACTGCCCTGATAAACAGCGGAGCCAAGACAACTTTCTGGCCTCTCCTTGTGAGGAGGAACCACAAAAAAAAACCCAAAAGCAAAGACCAGACAGTTTGTGTGATCAACACAAACAAACTTTGGTACGTGCACATTTACTTTCACAGTTAGTTTATTCATCCACAATGGACAACAAATTAGCAAAACAGAGATTATATACGCAGAGGAGAAGATTTAAATATTTTAGTTCTTCTATTGCAGTTACCTCAAACACACATTACTTGACCTATTCACTTGATCCTGTGTAGCATTATCTACCAATACCCTAATTTATTAGAATATGAATTCTCATATATGATTTTCATTTAATTTACATAGATTTCACCAATGTTGTTTGCCTACTAAAATACAGCAAAAAAAATAGGTGCTAAAAATTCTTACAGTATTTACCCATAAAAAAATTATTCCACAAAAATTTATGGCTCAGTGCTGAAAATGTACATCTTTCTCTGGTCAAAAAGAAAAACCCACTATATTTTCATACTTGGAGAATGGATAAATGACTTAACCATAAGCCAAATCTTTATGTTGACTATGAAGGTGTTTTCCCACAATACCATTAATTCTACCTACAGATAGATAAATGCATATTTGATGCTAAAAAAGCTTACACAGCATCCAATATTTGCCATAATAGTCCAGAAAGAGTGCAAACACAAATTTCTACAGATTTATGCCCAGGGTCATTCTAAATACATGACTTATAAAACTGAAATTAAAGTCTTATTCAAAAAGATAACATAATTAAAGATTATAGAGTACATGTCAAAACCGAACAAACTTCAAGTAGTGTTTTAAGAATTCTGATCTTTTTCAGTCAGCAATGTAATGAAGTGTAATTAAACCCTGCATCCACTCCTGAACAATGACATCTGAAAGGTCCACATGTTAAAAAGCATTTCTTTTCTTAATAAAAACTGTGATTCATTTCATACTGCTCAGACATCAATACTATGAGGATATGTCAAAGACTAAGCCAATTTCCATCCTGCTTTAATAGCTTAATTTGAAGAACGTTACTACAGAAGCACATATTTTGTTAAACACTAATAATTGTTCAAAGCTGTTAACCACTTTGCTTCAGCTGATGGAAAAACTAGAATCCACCCAGGCATCAGAAAATGGGCTCTTATCTGTAGTTGTGCTATACCAGACTGTAGAGGCATAATATGTTATGGGTCATTTGTGAGGCTAGCACAAAGACTGTGGCTACTCTTTATTGCCATAAAGACAAAATTATGAAAGACAAATTAAAAGTGAGTTGTCATCTGGGATATTAGCAATGGAGGTACTTACAAAATGTTGCAACAAAGTCAATCTAGCATAGGAGCAACCCAAAAGCTGGGGCAACTCTTATATTAAGAGCCCAAAGTGGAGAGAAGAAGATGGATGGATTTCAAACTCAGGAAAAGAGGGTGACAGCAATTACACACAGCATAAATAATGCATATCTGATGGTTTCCTCAGCAAGTCAAACTGGATTCTTCCAGGGAAGTTAAATGGCTCTCTGCTTCCGCATCAGTCCAAACTCAGCAGGAGCCAGTAATTAGAAGCCACTGCCTCTCCCAGGCAAGCCACTGCTGTTATCTGCCTCTAAAACAGATGCACAATGGACATCCCCACCCTCAAGAGGACAGGCTGGCCTCCACACAACTGCAGGCTGGGGCTCCTGGTCTGTCTGGAATTCCTGCCCACAAACACCTAAGGCGGCAGCAGCAGATTGCTGCTGAAAGTGTGGCAGTCTGACATATGCTTAGTAAGCACTGCTTTTTTCAGCAAGGGAAAACATTTCAGAGGGAGGGTCATCACAAACTGTACCTTGGGGTGTCTGAACAGTATCAAAACCAGTATTCTAGAATCTCCCTTTAGTCAGCAGATGTAAATACCAAGATTAAAGGCACATACTAACCAAAATGTATTTTACTCCAATTTAACCTAACCTTATAGTTTCAGGAACAAATGTTAAAAGCACTAACATATACACAAAGTGGTTGGCTACTGCAGCAAGGTATTTCAGAATCATCATATAGCTTAATAAATAAAATGTTAAAACAATGCAGTTCTAAACTGCACAGAAAAACTAATCTTTTACAGTGTACAATTTTCTGGCATTTACTGTTATTGCAGGAACAGAATTGCCACCAAGAAAATGAAGGGCCTGTATCTACTATGACTATTCCCATATTCCCTTGTTTTTTACTAAGACTTTGTAAGATCTTACCATATCTATACAAAATACTTTGGCAAAATTTAAGAAAAAATACTTTACACCTTAGGAAGAGAAATAGCCAAATCCAAGTAAATAATTCTTTTTGACTAAAACCTTAAGAAAATTTCAAGTAATAAGAATTTGATTATTTGCTACAATGGGCTAAAATAAACTATCAACAATGCTTTTTATTCTCTCTAATCATTAGGTTAAAAAAAAATATGTCATTGTCATTTTAGTTCAACAGAAATTAGAACACGTATGTGGTTTATGAAAAGACATTTAAAGAACTTTGAGGAGACCTCAGGAGTTGGAGTTTTGCTGTTTCTAGTCACAAGCCATCTGTCAGTTTATCAACATCCAGTGGTGAGCAACAGTTCACAGAGACTCACTGCTGAATCACAGAAATTCTCCAAAAGCTAGACAGATTTCATTCATTTGGTGGTATCTGTGTTGTTTATAGGAAGCAAATGAAACAGAATGTGATCCATTTAATGAATCCTTTTCAACTCCATTGATGTTCCATTATGATGATCCTCATACATAGGCAACCTGATTCTTAGCAGCATTACTCTGTATCCCCACACTTTAATTTTAAACAGCACTTTGCAATTGCATTATTTTCAGAAGATATTTTAAATTACACATTCTATTCTAGAACAAATATTTTCAAGTTGTGAAGTAAAGATTCAAATGCTCTCTTACCACTTTCGCAACATAAGGGGCATCACTGCCAACCGACTTTGAAGAATTAACATCAGCTGTTAAAAAGGAAGCTTTTATTAGTAGTAGGAGAGGAAACTGTCACAGCATACACTCACTTGTTATGCAGGATGGACAAACATACGACAAAGTAACTAGGTGCTGACAAGAACATAGAGCACTACCTTAGCCTTTGGTAAGAGAAGCATGCTATACATGAAGGCTACTGAATACAGATATTGCATTCTTGCATACGCCTTTCTTTTTGAAGAGTACAGACAGTTTATTAAAGGAAGGCATTTTTTTTATCCAGTAACTTTTTCCTATCCAATAGTGTTTCTTTTGCTTTCTAGGACTACTATAAACATACACATTTGTGAACATAAAGAAGAAAAAAATTCCATGCTGCCATGTCATGTACCCAAAATTGACCTTCTGTTGCTACTAAGTTGTCGGTATTTGTGACAGAAGATACAGATATGAAGAACATCAAGTTAGGCAAGTACAAAGTGCAGGAACAGTCAGGGTCACAGCTTTGTGCAAATGATGGGGAAGCAAAGAGAAAGCTTTGGCTTGAACAAAGCAGGAATTCGAGTGAGTTGGAACTCCAGTAAATTTAGTAGCTCACTGAGGGAGGCTGAGTAAGAAGTTGAAAGCTTCTTTGGCAAAAAGCCACCCACTGGTCCTTAACCCACCTCCTTAACCCACTTATGCTGCAGTCTGTTCATTTTAAAAGCAGGACAGATTTTTTTCCTGTTTTCCAACTCAGTATGAATCCAATACAACCTTTTCCCTGAGATGAGGAAGACTATATTATAATGATCACATTAACTTCCATCCCTTCAGAATTGTTTGAAAAATGACTAGGGGCAATGAAGCAGAAAAGTCTCAAGACCTTTCTTATCTGTTCATCTGTCCAAGTGAAAGAGATACTAAGTATGGAACACTATTTCACTTTAGGAAGTTTTTCTTGTAATAGAATTGCAAAACAAGACCTGAATTCAGGCTCTAAACTGTAAAGTTCAACACTTTGTTTTTAGCATTGGTTGCATTAAAAAAAGTATATGGCATGCCAAAAGTTCACAAGGCAATGAAAAAATAAAAGCAATACCAAATTCAAAACCAGTCCAAGTACTGGCTGACCAGTAGCCTCCAGATAATACATACTGACAGTTTCAGTTCAGAATTCATAATTATAAAGACAATCATGCAAAAATCCAGTCTTTCAGCCAGGCCAAAATTCAAATTGAAATAAATACTAAACTATCCTTTCCATGGCTAAAATATAATACAGATTTTGATTTTAAAAAAAGAATGAACTATGACTGGAAACTCATAAAACTAGTTCTTGAAGTGACCATTTGTCTATTTCTGTCATTCTTTTCCAACACCATGACCCAAGCTAAGGTCCTAGTAGAAAAGATCACGTGAAGACACTTCATATTTCTAACTTAGGGTCAGCTTTTCATTGTTTTGAATAGGGATAAACATCTATTCCCCATTTTAAAGAATTATCAAAGATACTTACCAAGGTATAGGCGTCCAAAGCCTCCCTGCCCTACAGGGACACCTAATTTCCATTCTTTTCTTGATGTATCTGCTAGAACTTCCCCCAGACCAAACACTTCAGCAAGTTTCGTTTTTGCAGGGGCTCTTTTTCCAGCCATTTTCTTATTTGGCATTTTCCCTAGAGAAAGTGAAGGGAAGGAAAAATAAAAAAAAAAAATAGGTTACATGTTGATCCAACTTATTTTACATAGAAATCTGTTAGAAAAAGAAAAAAAAAAGAATGGGTTGTTTAAGCCCTAATTTGTTACTACAAAACTTGAAAAGAAGTGCAGTAAGCAGTTTCATCAGCATAAATTAAATGTGAGAAACAACTAATTTTTCCAGGCATCACAAAAAAATTTGACAGCAAAAATCTTCACAAGAGAAAGTTATTACAAGACCTTGCATAATACATGCTAAAAAGATCTCAGAATCTATCACATTCGATCAACCTCAAAAAAATCACAGGTCTAAACTTAGAAAAAAGTAAATTCATGAAATAAAGCTCATCAGTTTTCCTAGAGTTAAACTTGTATATTGAAAAACTGCAAGTCTTCAGTGATGATATGAGGAATTCCTCTCAGCTGTAAAAAACACATACTACAGAGACCAGTAATGAGAATCAGTACCATGACTGAACTGTGTATTGCAATTGCTATATTTTGCCAAGTGTAACTTACCAATTTAATTGTTTTCAGTATATTTTATATCACTCTCCTAAATCAGAAATCTCACATAGCATCAACTATCTTCAAATAAGTAAATTTGGTATTAAATATTACATCCTTTATACACGGAACATCTAAAAGAACCTAGTGAGACAGTAATGGACTCTGGCAGCAAGCAGTCTCCAGACGACCACAGTCACTCAATACATGCACAAATACAGAAAAGAAGGTGCATAATTCCAGGCCAAAGTTCTTTTTTTTTAGGGTCCTTGTTAATTTGAGAAGAATCTTTGTGTCATAGAACCACATCTGAATACATTACTTATATCTAAACGAGAAACTTCAACAAAACACTTTTATGAAATACTCACATCACAGGAAGATATTGGTATTTATCAATCCCTACATTTTACAAGCTTTATCATTATCACAAAACAGGATGTTTTAATTCTGCACTACTTTTCCATATTTCCACTTCTATACAGTAACATTCTCCCCTACAGTCAAGACACATCTTGCACATAACTTTTAAGACTAGATTTATCCACATCATTATCCACAGCATCTTCAAGAAACTCCTCTCTACATCCCTTTGTTTTTCTTTTTTTTAATCTTCAAGGTGATACATAGTTTACTGTCTTGAAGGAAGATCCTTCCTCCAGATTTTCTACAGGAGAAAAATGAGACTTTCAAGCACCAAAGACAATTCCAGCCAGCTCAGATAAGACCAAACCAATGAGAAAGCAATGGTGTCAAAGTGTCAGAAGGAACAGAGAAGTAGAAAAGCCTACGTGTTGATATCACTTACAAGAGCAGGCCATAAAGATCACTGCAGACCTTTACGCAGTTTCACAGGACATCTAAACCCAGAAATGGATTAAAACAAAGGGCAGACTGAAACCATTAGAAGTGCTAATGAAACAAACCAGAAGTCTAGAGCCCCAAAGCTGACTCAGATAAGGCAAGAAAGTGTAAAAATCAGCAGCACTGCCCAGTGACTCAGATGTGGGACAAGATCACACACACTGTCATCTAAAAGATACCAAAACATATCCAAAATAAGCATACTTGTCCTCAAGCTAAGAAACAATTTATTGTCAATATAAGAACCATGCAGAGGGTTTGAAGGACCTCCCCCCCCTTGACCTCTGAGTTATTACAAATAATTTGGGCAAGACTTGGACAGATGCACTTAAGTGCTTGAATGCTAGACAGATTGTTGCTCACAAAAGAAAAAATTTTAGCCTCTCATACAATAAGGCTAGCAAGCCTGTGAAACAAACCTATTGATACACTGCACATCTTTGACATTCACAGTGAGACTCTTGATAGCAGCCTTGCTTGAAAAGGAATTAAATTTACTTAAAATAGCTCCTCAAGAGTATCAAAGGAAGAGCTGGTGCTTCCCTCTTCCACACCCCCGCTTATTTTGTTTAACATGGTCAATAATTGTATGCCTGAAGGTATTTATTTAAAAAAAAATTGTTAATGACAACTTCCCTTTATCCATAAAAGCAAAAATTCAAAATGGACATAAGTTTGAACGTCCCCAGCTGGGAACCCTGCCCTTAACAAATACACTAGATACACATACATGGTTTCTTGGCTGTCTGTATTCATACCCATCTGTTAACATGGCACTGTGCCTACTTACAAGTTGGTCAAACTATCAGTAGGCCATAGGTGCCAAACACTGATCGCTTGCAATGGGCAGCATGCACAATACTAAGCACTCAATCTCTTGCAAAAAAGCTGTTACCCTAGGAAATATTTAAGCAATGGCTGCACATGCTTTCACATTTATTTGGATAAATCCATTCAAATATCTTCTACTGATTGACACCAAAGACACCTGGACACCGCAGAAATTTTCTACATGAAAAGCTAGAACTAGAAAAAAAAAAAAACAGAAAAAATTTAAAAGGCAATTAAAATGTAGTACAAATTCTATCATTCTGTATGCTTTTCAAATCATAATACAGTAAACACAAGGGGTTTGTCAGGAAACTTTTGCACCCACAAACATGACATAGAGCTGTCTACTGTACACTGCAGAACTGGAATAAAGCCATCTACTTCTCCCTAAAATCACTTTTAAAAATTCACCACCACCATCCCTCCAAAATAATAATAAAAAAAAAAAATCTTAAACTTTCCTCTCAATATTTCTTTCCATCAACAAAGGAAATATTTTCCATCCACAGGTATTGTGAAGTTTAATTCATTAGTTCCTGCAATCATGCTAAAGTCCTTGGAAACAGTGCCATGGATGTCAAGTACTGTACTATCATTCAAGTGTCAGACCTGACCCTACTTAGCTAAGGTGCCTGACAAGAACAATATTCAAGGTGCATGATTGTAAACAGCAGCATTTTATGTCGCTACAATGTGCTCAAAACAAAGATTTTCCTACTAAGAAGTATGAATAACAGAAGTCTATTTGTCTAAACTCTCTCCAGAAGCCTCTCAGTACTACAAAGGCTTCTACCAAATAAAACATCTTGGAAGAAACAGAATACACTGTACTTGAGATAGCACTATTGATGCAAAATTGTCTGCATATCAGTGGTGTTATCTTTACAAATGTTGCCTGCTACGATTGCTACTTAAGCAATACTTGAACTCTTAGAATAAATATGAATAGCCACTTCTCAATTCTTGTTGCCATTCACTATCGACAAAACTCTGAAAGAAATTTTATTTTGAAGGAATTTCTGCTGTGTCTCAAGTCAAACTGGTTGCTTCCGGATCCTCCTCTTTTATTCTCTGGAAATTGTAATTTTTACAGTTGTTTATCTTAGTAGGATGTATTTTCATTGTCAACCCAGAGAAGGCATGCTGGTGACCTGTGCTCCCAGATGAGCAGGTAGTTCCAGCAAGACCTGAAATCTAGGTATCATTAAAACTGTTCATTAGTCAAAGCAAGAAATCCATGTCTGCCAAAAAAAAAAAAAAAATTAAGACGGGGAGAAAACAAAACTAAGTTTTTGCTCAAGGAGTAGGGAAGACAGAACATGATGCTTAAAGACTCCTGAAAACTGTAGAGCTGTTTCATGGGAGGGGCAGCACAAAAAATAAATGATGTGTTGGTGAGCTGTCACACCAAGTGAGGTAAACAGCGAACAAAGACTTTCTTGCATAAATCAGACATTTTGTGACTGGCTGATCATTGTCTGTGAAAACCTCTCCAACCTAAGCTGCTGATTAAGATACTGGACAGTTAATGGCACTTACAGAAGAGGCACTATGGTTCTCTTCTAATAAATTTTTTAAAATTCTGTTTAGACAAAATTAATAAATGCCATTGGTGGACCACAATTACTGAGAAATACGTAACCACAACAGCACCATAGCTGACCAAGGAAATGCCTTTTTTGCTTTTTTTTTGCTAAATAAACCAAGATGACTTAATATTTCAGAATGCAGCTTGTTCAGAGGTAGGAAACAGTCATTTACAAGTGGAATTACTGTGCTACTAATTTTAAATTGCTTTCTCAAGAATACATTACTTTGTTTAAGTTTCTTTTAAGGTTATTTAAGGTTCTTCTGAAAATTTTAATCATCACTCAGTTGTTGCAATAAAAAACAGTGAGCATTGTAAGGGTACCAAATCATGTCACTCCAAATCACCTCACCTCTATACCAACTGCAAATACCTAATACATGTGAGTGAGACACTTTAAGACTTTTTGATAATTTAGCACACTGTATAAAAATCATCAGCTCAGAAATTCACCAGGAATCTACCTCACTTAGGGTTTACCCCTATGAATTTAGTGGACAGCTTATTCCTTCAGATGACAGCACAAGCCCTTTGACACATCAGTAGTTACAGGAAGCTTCACAACAGCTTTTGTATTTTTCTTAGCCATAAAAAGGGTCCATGGAGTCCCTATAAATTAATAAAAGCCTATAGTTCTCAGAGTGCTTAAGCACAAATTAAAAACCAAAGAGAACAACAGAATTTACCCTGTCTGCAACTACTGAAGTCTTAAACAAGGAAGCCAAATTGCAAGAAATAGGAAATGAAGAAAAACCACAATGACAGAAAGCAGCTTAGCTCAACTCTTACACAGCAGGCCTTCCCTGATCCTAAAATCACAGTTTTTTGTAATGTAGGCCTGTATTAAAAAAAAAAAAAAAAACTTTAAAGCAAAACTCAGGAACGCCTCCCAGCCAAGGTGATGCCACACCGAGACAATCCCGAAGGTGACGAAGCTCTAAGTGGCACAGAGCATAGCTTTTACTCAGCCTCCTCCGCCTAGCTTTAGTGCTAAAAAAACAAAAAACAGGAAGTAAAACAACTTAGGCCGCTGCCACCGAAGGCAGCTTTAGAGCCCACAGCCGGGAACGGCGGGTCCCAGACCCCACGGGTGAAGCTGTGGGAGCTCTGCCCCACTGCCCCCATTCCCTCCCTGCCGGCCACGGGTTGGGCCGGGAGAGGGAGGGGAAAGGAAGGGAAGGCGCCTTCCCTACCCTTGGGGAGGAACAAGGCTCGGGCGGGCCCCGCGGTACCACCGGCCTCCTCCGCGAGGGAAGCGGGGAAAACCGCCCGCAATCCGCCAGAAGGGCCGGGGATGCTCGGCACGGCGAAGAGGATGCGGAACAGTGCCCTAAAACTCGTCTCCTAAAAAAAACCCCAAACATCTGCGCCCCAGAGGCAGCCTCTGGCTCCAAGTACCTCCTGCGCGAGCGGGCCCGGCGCCGCTCCTTCCTCCCGGTCCGAAATTCCCGCACTGCCCGCGGCCCCAGGCGGCCCGCCCGCCCCGGCGCCACCTCCCAGCATCGCCCGCGCCCATTGGTCCGCCGAGCGCGGCCCGCCGCCTCCGTCCCTCCCTGGTTGCGATGCCTGCTGGGAAGTGTAGTCCAAAGCCGTAGTAAGTGGCCGCAGGAGGGTCCGACACGGACTACACTTCCCAAGAGGCACCGCGGCCCGAGATTGGCCAAGAGCTGAAGTCGCTTACGGTTATGGAGTCGGTTAGGTTGAGGACCTTTAAAACTCATGTTCACCGCAAAACCGTGCCTAGGTGCCACATCCACATGTTTGAGGAGCATTTCCAGGGGTGGTGACTCCACCACTACCTTGGGCAGCCTGTTCTAGTGCTTCACAGCTCTTTTCAGTGAAACAATTTTGAGAGTTACAAGAAACCTTGGTTTCTTACGCTGTAATAAGTTTGGGAAGGCTTTTGTCAAGCTGATACCACGGGATCAGTTCGGTTAGAAAAGATCATCGAATCCAGCCTATGACCGAACACCACCAGGTGAACTAGACCAGGGCACTAAGTCCAGCCTTCCCTTGAACACCTCCAAGGACGGTGATTCCCCCTCCTCCTCCCGTTGTCAGGTACAAATGTCCGCACGTCCACCCCTGATTCTGCCGAGCTGTGAAGTGAAAGAGAGGAGCAGAAGATGAAAGACATGGCAAACCAGGGAATTTAGGGGATGAGGGAGGAAAATAAAGGACAATGCGTTTGTTTTGTTAATTTACTGGGTGTTTCAAACCATTAAATTGGCATTATGATTTCATGGCCACTGTTTTCACATGCTGCAGTTTGAGAGGTACTAAATAGCTTCAGACAAAGAACTACATTCTGTGGTATGTTCATCATGACAATACTTACATAGATTTCCTTGACCACCTGGGCTACATTGAGAATGCTAGAAATGTATTTTTGAAATGCTAGGTGCTACTAGAGATGTTCAAGAATCTGAGCTGTTCTGTATGTTCTAGGGTATTAGTGTTCATAGGAAAGACCAAAAGTTTGTTTGGACTAAGTGAAGAACACTACCAGACATGATAGCATTTCACTTGCAGTTCCATCCGCTCTACTATTGGATTACTGGGATCATGAAACCATTTTAAGATGCTGATAGAGAAAATTAAATGAGAAATTTAATAAATATTCCACTTCTACATATGAATCACATTTTAATTTAATAGATTGTAGTACTCAAGTTCTAAAGTAAATGATGTTCTTCACATTTCCATTCTTCCAAAAATTATAGAATTAAATGTCTTATAATTACAGTATGTGTTCTCTTTCTGCAATCTTCTTTATTTTTCTACTTTGCAAAATGAGAAGAAAAATGTATATATATTGCTAAACACCATGTCATACTACATGCAATGCATTAAAACTACAAAAAATAATAAAAAAAAAAAAAGGCAGACAATTCCAAAATGAATGGGGAGACTGTGCCGCCACAGATACTTGATAAAAGAGTACACATGCACTACACTCAGCTGTCCTAACTGGGGGTTGAGGACCACAGATGGGAGAAGAGATTAAGGTTACTGTAGCAAAAAATCATCACAGTATTTTCTTCAAATTGCAGAACTCATGAATGGCTAGACTACAGAAGATTTTGCTAAAAACCTTGTGGTCAGAGTCCATAAGCAGTCTGAAAAGGAGCAGTGGTATGATCACTTTCCAAGGAGCAAGTTTTTGATTCAGTACCTTTTGTTGCCATGCACCCACTGTACACCTGCTCTGGTGTACAAGGATTTATACTTCCCATCATATCCCCTTATTATCCTGCAGTGGGAATATACTGACACTAAGGGAAAAATGTGTTCACTGCAAACTTACTTTTTGTCCTCCCATTCACATTTCACACTATTTTCCTCAGAGGAAAGAGGTTATATAAATGCAATTGAGGCCGTGGCTTTTTTCATCTAATGTGCTTTTTATTACGCTTTAAAAGATTAATCACTATTCTCTAAGAATATCAGTATGGCACTCCAGAGTTGTCTTGTTTATCCATTAATATACATTTCAAGAGAATTTAAAGTGATCTACCCAGTAACCTCAGAGCTTGTGTGTATTTTAGGAGACCACTCCAACATCCGATTATGTGTGAATGGTCTTAAAAATAGATAGGAACAAAACTGGTTTTGCCAATCTTTCCAGGTGTCTTTACAAGTTAGACTAATTTTCGTATTTTTGGGAAGGAAAATAAATTTTTGTTTATTAATTCCTTCAGAATGCAGTGAATAAGAAACTGTTATTTTGAATACTTAATTGATTTGATGAGACTATTTATTTACTCAGTGAAGTTACTACACATCTGTCTAAAAAGTTCCCCATGAGATAAGGCCATCATCTATGTTTTCCTTACCAAAGGAAGGTAAAATACTGGCTTTTGTTAGGGTCAGTTTCCTAAAGAATTTAATAAAGAATCATTTCAGCAAAATAAATATTTACGTCTTATTACAAATGAAGAATCAGACACAGAGATGCTGAGTAAAGTTTGTTTAGCTTGAAGTGATAAAGGAAATTTGTAACAAATCTCAAAGTGAGACCTGGTTTACTTGACTCTTAATTCTATATTATGAATTAAAAAGGCATTATTAATTGTACTTTTCAAAACATCTTAAATTCAAAATTAAGATGCTAAGGCAGGAAAAATATTTTTAAATCCTGCACCTCCTTTAAAATATCATCTGTATTCATTCCCTGAGTAGTTAATTTGTTAAAGAGAGGAATGGAATATGGGGTAGAAGAGATCCAGTCTCTACTGAGTACCCAATAATTCATCAGAAAGGGGATGAAGTGGTAGAAGAATTGATGAAAACACTGTGAAAGAAAAGCTACACTGAGAGATCCATTGGAAGTTTCACTTTTTTCCTGGCAGTTTTGTGATGCTAACAGACACATGATTTGAGGCTGTTAAAGGAAATAATTTTAAATAAGTTGAAGCTTCTAAGACAAGAACTTGTTTGAAGTGCATTAAATTAATCCAAATTAAAGGACTTCTATGAGTTTCTAAAGCATTTCTATGTTTTCTTTGGTCAAGGTCCAAACTCATATGCATAGGCAGTTTTTCTCGACTTAAATGACTGAATTGTCTTGACTGTGAAGTCGCTTCCCCCATCGCAGTTAGAGTGATATTTATAGGTACAAATGCATTTTATCTGGGGGCACTGTATATCCTACACAGTAGATTCACTCACATGCACACAAACAGCAGTGCATAGGATCCAGCTGTAACGATGCAAAGAACTTCTGTTTATCATCAAACATTTCTTATATTCCATTACATGTGAAAGAATTATTATCTGTCGTGTTGCAGTGCAATGCTTTTTCCTGTAATGGAATTTTACTCTGTAAATTTACTTTGGTATTAAAAGGTTCCACTTTATAATGTCTATGGTTCAATCAGTGATCTAAAAGGCACTTAAATACTTTGAACAAGATACATAAAACGCTTTTATTGCAAAGCTTTGCTGTATCTACCAATTTTACCATTGATCTCTTTCCATGTAAGGCATTTCTGGACGCTGCCCATGCTGTATAAAATCACATGGTGGCTTTTGATCTCCAGCTGGTGATTAAAGCACGTTATGGAGGTTTGAAATTTTCTTGTGGTCATTAGCATACCTCCAAACACTTCTCTGCTAACTAGTAGTGTTGTCACTATATGTTATTTAAATAAGAAGCCAGAATTCTATAAACTTATTATTTGCCATTCTTTGTAGCTCAGAGGATATAAATCTCTTGAATGAGGTGAGCTTATACTTAGCTGTGGACTTCCTGATAAAATAGTGATTTCTTAAGGTGATTTGGCTCTAGCAAAATGCACAAAAGAATTAGGTTCTATTTTTAAAACCCTCTTTTGATTCAAACAGGGATAGTTCTGTGCCTTGTACTCCCTATATACAGCTCTATATTTCCCACTGCTTAAAGGCATCGCTATCACTTCCAAGGTCACCAAGCTCTCATATGTTTTCTACAGTGGATTTTTAAACAATGCAGTATTAACTCTTTTGCTTGAAAATAGAAAAAATAGCATCTTTCTGCACACTTTTTGAAAATGTATTTGTGTGTTGGGAAAAATACAGAATCACTATGTACTTGTTACTTCCTCTAGCAATCTCTTCAATTCTTTTCACAGAAAATAAATGAGTATGCCAGCTTTTTATTTTTATATCTTTCACTTTATTATATTATATTTCATCTTATTTGTATATTTTTACCAACTATACCTTGCCAAGAAGGAAAGTTCATTGCATGTTACCCAGATATAGAGGAAAACATAGTACTTACTCAAAGATATTACAGTCAGTAAATACCAAATAAATTCCAAAGCCTTGTTAGTTGTTCTACCCTGTCTCCTCACTCCCCAAAATAGAACAAATATAGGTAACCTGGTTTCTGACAAGTCAGTGGTTACAGACTGTTAAAAGGGAATAAAATCTGGGTCGAGGGAAGAATATTGGCCTGGAATGGATTTTGCAGTTGTAAGGGAGACATTTGAAAGGACAGTAAAACTTCTGGAAGAGATGTGCAGGCAAAATATCCAGGTTAGCATATATCAGCAGACCCATGAAGGAACACAGTTTTGAGTCAATTATACTGTGTGGCAACTTCAATTATTTAAATGTAGGAAATAATATCTGCATTTATCCATCAGTTTCATGAGACAGAGCACTAAAAATTTATCATTTAGTTAATATTTTTACTTATAAACTACATGCTAAAACATCTAAGATCTTTTATAAGATTGGAGACAGCAGTTTTTGTCTGAGGAGCACATTGTTCAGAGAAAAAAAAACAACGAAAAGCTAATGAAAATTAGGACATTTCATCATTTTTTAATATCAAAAGTTAATCCATATTCATATAAATAGTTTTTTTGGTGAATTAATTGTCTCATACAAACTTTCTTTGAAGAAGTAAAAGGAGCAGAAGTCATTGACTGTTTCCTTGGAAGGAGAAGTAATACAATGAAAATTAAAAATAAACCACTACAATTAATTATAATTCGTACTTGTCTGTCTTCTGGCAAGCTTTTTTATACAGAAATAGCTGTCTGGAGAAGAAAAAAGTACTTACAGAACTGCTGTTCTATACTATACTATACTATACTATACTATACTATACTATACTATACTATAGCATGGAATCCTTCCTGTCGTGCCACTGTACTGCATAGTGTTGGTGTTCATGACCATGCTAATCTACATCCTATTTACATGGTGTGTAACAAAGTACATTATTTGCATAAGAACTGGTTTTCCCCAATCTCTAATGGTACTAAGAAATTCTAAAAAAGTGCTACCACTAGGTGTCTCATTGGTTTCAATGTACTACAACCTAAGAGCAAGATATGCTCCACAAAATTTAACAAAAATACAGTTGATTACCACTGACATTTCCTCCTTCATTACAGTAGTACACCCTGAATTTCATCACATGCATTATTGTAATCAAGCCGTCAGTCAGATTCTGGAATGTTTCATTTTTTGACTCAATTACAGCAGAATCCCTACAGCCCGTCTAGAACATGGGTATGGCAAGATTGATATTGTGTTACAAAATGTGGTCTGACAAAAAAAAAAAAGATGCTTCTGTGCAAAAATTAAAGAAACACTGAACTGCTAAAGCATTTACCCTGGAAATGTGTTACATAAGGTAGATTGTCAAGAATCAATATAACAGTGTGCCCATTCACTATTCTTGTGCTTTAAATGTTTAAATGTTGTCTGTGTCATTTTTATTTTTGCTTACAAATATATAACTTTAATTTTCTTATTTGGAACCAACTGTACAGAGAACTTTTTTGCTTTCAGGCTTACAGCAAAAGATTTAGAGAAACAATCAGAGGAGAAAGGGAGAGCCCAAGGAGAGTCTTGGGCTAATGTTGATATTCGTCTGAGACAACCCCACTATGAAGAGCCACAGAGCCAATGGGCCGTTTCATTGGCATTTGTAAACAGCTCATTGATAAGACATCTAGAATATATATTGATACCTTTTTCAATAATTTCATGTTCCTGTTTTTTGATGTATAGCGGAGAAGGTAACTTTTATTGTTAATATTTCAAAACATGAGAGATGTAAGTAGAGGTGGAGGCTCTTCAGATGGAGATCCATCTGTCAGCAATTACAAAGGTTCCCCTGAACACATATGTTACAAACTTCAGCCTGGCTCAGGTGAGCGTTGGTCAGATAGAGTCTCTCTCACTTTTGGGACAGCAGTTTGTGTTTTAACCAAGAAGGTAATTTTTACCATCTGATGACTATTTCATGTCCTCTGTGAATGAGTTTGCAGACCCCAGCATCATTTTATGTAGACAGATGTCCCCCTTCACAAAAACAACTGTCACAATTGGCAATGGTTGTCACACGTGCTGGCAGCAGCAGAGGCTCAGGATGAATGGAAGGGAGACAGGAGAGCATCCTCTGGCTGCACAGAGGCAGGAGAGGATGGTGGATGTTTGCTGTCCCATGGACAGTGCTTCCTTTTCAGTGTGCAGGATTGCGAGTGCAGGGATCTTCTGTGTGACCAGTGCTCTTTGCTTTAAAGGCCACTTGTTTGGATATTTGTAGAGAGGTATTCCATTAGAATAGCTTGATGCAAATGTGCATAGATAACTTAGGACTTAACATAGATAACTTATTATCTTGTCTGATAATAAATTAATAATTGCTTACTTTCCAGTGGTAGGTGGGGAAAATTGCAAACACATTTTTCACTGAAGAGTTATGCAAAGCTTCAAGAAGCTGCAGAAACACACATGTAGCTTCACACACAATCTCAGCACTTTTCCAACCTCGACTTCAGGAGACACACTGTAACTCTGCTCCTTCTCGCCATCTTCTTTCTGTCCTCAGGGTCTCATTTGCTTATTTTCCATATCACAGGCACTGGCCCTGTTATTCAGAGAACTACTGTTTTACTTGAGTATTATCTCACCTCCTAAGACCTCTGTTTTTAAGTTCTGTTTTTTCAAGTTCAGTTGCCGTATTTTCATGCAGACATCTGCTGAAAGCATTGAATTAATTAATATAGTAGTAGCAACTAGGAAAACATGATAATCAGTTTTGTCCTCTGCCACAGTGAAATTACCAGGGCAGAGAAAAATTGTGTAGAATCTGATGGGCTCTCTGTTTTATGATTTGTTACTGAGACAATAGGTTAAATTTCTGGCTTTTCCTTCCATTCCTCCATCTCCTTTCCCTTCACATACTTGAACCTGACTCCATCTACACATACACAAGATGACCTGGTATATCTTATGATGGAGGTGGTGAGTTCCACATTCCCTGCACACAGGATGCTTTTTGACAGGAGATGCTAAGCTTTGTCCCTCCCCAGCTGCCTGTAGCTTGTATTTGGTTGAAGCATACGAGGAAGAAAGTGTTTACCATCTATTGTTGAAACAGCTAATTTTTCAGTAATGACGTGGCTTTGAAGATATTTAAATGGTATGAAACCTACATCAATGATATAAATAAAGAAGCAAGTTCAGCAGTTTTTATGACACTGTATATTGACAGTATTCTAAACTGTCCACTAAACATTTTTCATTCTCCCTGGAATATCAACATACTGGCTGCAATATTTCTACCAATGTTCTTTTACTTGCTAATAATCAAATTGAAGCCATCAACCTTTTCATTTAGAACTACCTGCTCCAAAAAATAAGCACAGCCATTTGAAACAATTTTGTAGCTATGTCAGATAGAATGTAAGTTTTAAATTGTTGAATTGTAAGACTGCCACCTTGTAAACATATTATAATGTATATTGGTCTATTTTGGTGAACAGCTGAATAATAATGTACTTTAAAAACAGTTTGAAATGCATCTTCTAAGATACAAAGCAGGGAGGATGACTAATGTGAGAACATGGCATTTCACAGCAAACTTAATGAAAGCTTGTGAAAACTTGAGTATCTCATCACCACAGTGGCTACATTGGCTGCAATACAGTCAATACTATATTGACTGCTAGAAAGGCTATAAGTATAAAGCATTCCATCTCTCCTGATGAAAGTAACTTAGCTGGGTCAAGACTGATGGGTAAAAGAGTAAATATTCCAGATTCATGAATTTTATATAACCTATTCTTGAATATTTCTTAGAATTGTGTCCCGTCTCCTTGACCAAAGTAAACTTTGCTTTTCCTTCATTTTCAAAGGCCCTTTTGAGAATGATCATTAAAGTAGGAGCATATTTTTAATACATAATTTATCTGCAGAGCCCCAAAATAGAGCCTCCTTTGCCTGCAATTCTAGTTGTAAAAACTTGAGAGTACAAGTACTTTTAAAAGAAGTAGATTGCCTGGTAAGGTGTTTTACCCTTTCTATTAAGTTATTTATTTAAAGTTGAAAATGTTTCCTGAGTGCTTGCTGTTTACTTTGCTTTATATTGTTTGTGCATGAGACAGCCTCCTAGCAGAGGGACAGTTCTGCCTGGCACAGGCATGAAATCATTGGTGCTGTTTGCTCGACCCTGCATGCAGACAGAGCTAAATTATCCCAAAGTGCACATGTTGTCTCTCTCTCCTGCTTGTGTAGAATGTTATTCAAGCACTCGTTTGGGGATGAAAAGCTCCCTTCCTGTAGTCAGCTATCATGGAGTACCTATTCAGCATTGATGCTATATTGCCTCTCACTCTTAATCAAGACCTCATGGTGTGGCTCCCAGCACTCACACCCCAGGCATCAAAAAACAAACACAACTGTTCCAGAAATTCTAAAAAACCCCAAACAATATAACCTATATAACCAGAAACAATATAGTCCTATATAACCAGCTAAAGATACACTTGCTGCTACTTCAGCACTGATATCTTTGTTCTGTTGTTTAGATTAAGCTCAAAATGTAATTGTTTAGTGACCAATTTTTGGGTCATATGAAAGAGAGAAAGGCTATGTTTGGGAATGTTCAGAATGTGATGCAACAAAAATTTTCTCATATAAGAAAATTGAAAGGGGAAATCATATGCATGGAAGTTTGCTATTTCTGTATGCAATTGGTCAGATAGGATACATAACCTTTTCCTGCAAATGTTGTTTGTCACATCTTTGAATTGTCAGAGCATCTGCTGGAAATAAAAAAAACTATTATATCATCCTAGAATCAGAAAGGTGAATGGAAGGAAGAGGTATGCATATGTAGGTGTGCACTTTCCTAGGAATATCCTGAAAAACATTTTACCTGGTCTTTAGAACAAGCCAGTTGTGAACAATTAATTCACATTACAGGTATAACATATTGAGTAGAAGTATTTGAAGTTTTATTACTGATTAAGATTCTAATTTATTATGTAAAATAATCTTTAGTTACTAAACACTCAAAAGATGGAAGGCATAAAAGACTGAAAGGACATATGGATAATTTTCGTCATAGAATGACATATTTAACTCACAGCCTCAAGGTTGTTGGATTATTTTTCCCCCAATGGAAAGCTAAGCATAAGGTAAGGAATGCAGATTATTATAAAGCATTGGAAAAGTTCCTTGTAAAACACCATTTTTAGATTAAGGTGGGTTTTTTTGTTTGGTTTTTTTGGTTTGTTGGGTTTTTTTGGTTTTTTTTTTTTTGTTTTTTTTGGTTTTTTTTTTTTTTCAAATTAACAAGATAGCAAAATGCATAGCAATCTATCTGCCCTTACATGGTCATTTTTACCAGGGCAATATGATCCTGGATTGAACATGAATCATTAAAGGTGTGATCTAATAGTGTTTTATTCACCTTTGATGCATTGTGAATTTATGTTTCACATCAATAATGAGCTGCAAAACCTTTCAGGGTACTAATAAACAAAATAGAGCATTGAAATAGTCTTTTGCCCTACTAACATAGGAAATAACACCAAAAAAATCAAAACTATCACGAGAAATATACACACAGAAATATTCAGAAAACCCATAGGAGATGTTCCAAGAAAGAACCAGAAGGGACATTTGCCTAGGAATAAAAGAAGCCTGGGGATTTAACAGATGAGTGGCAGAGATGACAGCAGGTAGGAGTGGGCAGCTGAGGGGTTTGGTCTGGTGGCAAGGAGAAAAGAATTGCACCTGGTGTTCTGGGCACAAAAGTTGTTGGGAAATAGACAAAGCACAAAGAGGGCAGAGAGTCCAGACAGAAGAGGGCAAGGAGAACAAAACTGGAGTTATTGGAGAGAAGACATGGCCAACTGGAAAACCGTTTCAAATCAGCAGAGATTGTAAAGCAAAGGACGAGCAGAGGCAGGAGGAGGAAAAAGAAAACATGACTCTTGCAAAGATCTCCACTGTTCTAGTAAGTAAGATTTTTCCAGCTGAGGAAAGAGGGAAAGTGAAGCAGACAAGGCAGCAGGTAGAAGATACTTGCCAACTTCAAGTTTCCCAGCCAAGTTTGTTTAGTATGGTCACACATGCTACTCTTGGCACCTGCCAAGTTGACCATTTATAATGGTTCAGAATTTTATTTGTTCCCTTTTCACTGCTTGAAATGATCCTGGATCACTTGCATCTAAATGCAGTTTAGAATGTTATTTGATGAATATCTGGAAAAATATGAATTGTATAAGTAAAATTGGGTATTAAGGAGCAGCTTTTTGCCTGCTACAATGCAGTTCTGCCAATGCACTTCAGGCTTGACTTGCAGTACCCTGCATAAAAATCAGTGCTGTCTCTCTTCAGAGCAGTGACTCAGTCATGCTGAACTATGCCACCTCTGTGGCAGAATATAGTCTATTGTATCTGTTTTATAACCTTTATGACTCAGAATCCAACACAGTTATCACAAAAAACAGAGCAGTTCCAAAAGCGTATTTGTACGCAGACAATTTAATACATCATCATTCAAAGAGCAGTTGAAATTTCAGGCTGGTACAGCAAAAGTCATTAAAAAAGACTTGCATTATTAACAAGCTGAATCATGTTTTTCAAGATCCATGGAAGAAGACAGGAAAGGGTGAATTTGGTTTCTTTTTCCTGACATCATTACTAACCAAAAGACATAGGACTTGACAACTCAGGGACCTGAAACATGGGTAGTTTTACTTTCTAATCTTGGGCCGGATTTGAGCTATTGAACTGTGTCAAGAGTGGTAAAAAAACGATTGCCAACTTATGCAAGCAACTGCAAAGAGTTTGATTGTTTCAGTACATTTCCTAGAGAAAAACAGGGTACAAATAACAAAAACAGCCCTATCTACCTATTTTGAAGTCAGTATTGCAGACTGAAGAGCAGCAAACTGTTAGTTTGTCTAAGCAGGGAACTATTCTGAAGTGTGTCTCTATGGTTTAATGTCACACACAGACACATGCTCCAACGTATACCTGACGGGGTTCCTGTTTAAGCCAGTGGTAAGGGGCAGCCATAACAACATTTCTTACCAAGTCCACGAATAGGCAAATTTTGAGCCACCAAATTAGTGTTAACCTACTATTCTTGATTCCTTATTTCCAAAAGCAAACTCAGTTGCCCAAGGCCATTTTTACTTTCCACTGAGGAGAATTTGTATCCATCTTTTACGGGAGGTTTTGAAAATGGTATTACAGAATTGTAGATAAAGGAAACTTCACAGTTTGCAATAACATGACCATCATGGCTGCTCTGATCTTCATACCTTTAGCAAAATATATTCAGATCCTCCTTGAAAAGTAGCTTCTTCACGAACTGAATAACTGAATTTAACTTATACTGCTAATAGAGATTTCTTTTGTGACACATTGAGCCATCCAGTGGCACAGGCTGAAAAGACTACTGCATGTACTTGTTAATGCATTTCTCTAGTGCCTTTCTCTATATCATAGAGGTATCAGTGATTACAAAAAAAAAAAAAAAACCTAAACAAAACAAAAAACCCCAAAACAAAACAAAGCAAGACCCTCCCCCCCCCCAAAAAAAAAAACAACAAGCAAACAAACACCAAAAACAAACAACAAAAGAATATCAAATCTCTGTTTAGTGATAATTGCAAAGACCTATAGGTAATGAGCATTTCTATTCATTTAAGATCAGACAGAAATAGTCTCTTGACATTGATTTAATAAAGAAGGGAGATAGGTAAAAAGTAAAGAAGCAATGAAAAATTTCAAAAAGGAAAAGTTTAAAATTCCTGGTTGAGGCTGCATATCACTGCTCAAGTCACTTCTTTACACATCTATGCCTTTCCAAGTAGAATAGTTAAAATTAGATCTCAGTCTTTGGTCACCTGCATATTTTAGTCATACCAGTTTGAGTTCATTAATTTACCCCACATCACCTCACTTTTGTCAATGCCAGAATCTTGTGATTGAAAATCAATACTTTAATATTTGAAATAGGTAGAGATAAGTATCTGTACACAAGACAGAGCCATCCATTGAGGGCTTAAATGAGCAACTAATTAAATATAGAATTTTTCTTTTTTTTAATTTTTTTTACGCTGAATAATGGTGCTATAGCAGTAGTTGGTACAGCTCAGCTTAGTGTGGGCAACGAAGAAAGATCATTAACAAATAAAATAGGGAGCACCTCAGGGGACACGCCTACAGACAGTCTGTCACCCACCGGTTTTAACATTTCATTTCAAAATTTAATTAGATATCAATTTCTGAATGCCTAAATGAAACCAGCTTCTTTCCATCGCACCAACGTGCTTCAGCTTTTAGTGATAAATTTAAGGCTGTAACAACATTCCTCTTCCTAAATATTGAGGGGAAGAAATAACAACAGAAGAATAGCCAGCAATTACATTCCAGGTTCTAGCAACCAACAAACCATCCAACAAAAGTAAACAATTTTAATAGCAATATTTAACTCATTACTGATGCACTGGAAGCAGTAATAAGGCCTTATAAAAATATATAAGAAGCAATATTATTTCTCACTAACTTCAGAAAGGGTAGGACTGGTGTCCCTGGTTAATAGGGAAATGCTTCATTGATCACAAAAGCCATGTGAGTCTTCTATCATTCTAGTAAAATTTATGACATGTAAGTCAGTAAGAACTATTGTAGACTTCATGGGACTCCCTACTGTCAAATAGATCATTGCAGAATCTGGCTGTAGCTACTTTAGGATGTCATAAAGAATGAAAAGTGTTCTATTCTGGAAACAAACTAAGCACTAGTCAATGTTTCCCTTTCTAAAGTAAGCAAGTCAGTTCAATGTCCAGATGATGGAGCAGGTGTACTCCATGTCACAATGTAGAGTCTTGATGTGTGCTTTCTTACTGAGACAATCAGTGTTTGGAAGAGACCAGGAGCATAGATCACATCAGGATTTCAAGTTTTTGTCTGCCAAAAAATAACATAGCTACATTTTTTTTAAGTAATTGTTAGCTAGTCGGAAATATGAACTGTTGTGCAAATGTGAGAGCTGCCTTCATTACTGCTGTCATTGCATTTTTCACTGGGGTTTTTGGAACCAGCAGTTCCTGTGCTTCACAAATAACACAGTTGTAGTAGGCTTAGCTGTGTTCTGCAGCAGGTGGGCAGGATGAGACTGCAAACCATCTGTCCATGCATCTATCTTAGACACATATCTCCCCTATTTCAATTATACTCAGGAATCATTTCATTAGATGACTGATAAAATCATCTCCATTTTTACATGGGGAATGAAAGGCCCAGGGTGCTTCCATGTTTCCTTCAGACTGGAGCTCAAGACTTTGGTGTCCATTCCTTTTGCAATAGTGCTCCACTCACTGGACAGTCTACCTTCATTCTCTACAGCATCTTTCCCTATCTGAGGCTCCCTATTTACCTCTTTGTGTGGGCTGCACATAGAATGAGTCAGTTTACACAGTTTGCCTTTTCATGTTAATTCACTTTATTCTGGATATTCAGCATATAAGGTATTCATAGATACCTTAATGTAAAAGGACTGATCCAGTGTCCAAGTTTCATAATTGCACTGTTCCCATTTCAATGTAATCCTACTATTACCCCGAGTATTGCAGTGAACTGCACTGAAGTAGCATACAGTATCCTGGGGTGATGTTAACTGTGGACTGTGTCAATCTAAAGTGAAACATCAGGGGGTTCATGTTCCCTCCAGCATGGGAAAGGACAATTTTACACAGGGTTGTTGAGCTCCTGTCAAAGAGCAGATAGCTGTGCCAGCAGTGGGAGGAGTGGTTGCATGGAGGAGATCCAAGGGCGGGCAACTGCTCCCCGGGGCTGCAGAATCTGAGACTGGGGCTGAGGCACCCTCCTACTGCAAGGGCAGGTGGAGCTGCGTTGAGGCTGCTGGTTCAAAAAGCCCTGAAGGCTGTGCCTGTGCAGTCGAGTAGCCCTTCCGTGCCTCTGCAGAAGACAGTTTCTAAAGGCTAAGAATGTGTCGTTTTTTTTATTATTATTTTAAATTATCACCAATATTCCTGACCTCGTTTGAAAGCAGTAACACCTGGGCAAAAGGAGAATCTTTTCAGTTATGCTTACTGTCAAGTACATATTCATACAAAGAATTGCAAAATTTCCACATGGAGCCAAACCTGTTTGGACAAGGTCTTACCAGGAGGGCATCCTGTCTGCAGGCAGCTGACTGTGCAATCGGAACAGGAGCAGTCAGCTGAGAAGCTGCAGCTCCTGTGATTAGTATTGCCCAATATGACCCTGTTCCTGAGCAGATCAGCAGTGCACGTTGTGTCTCTGCCTTTCCCATAGACACTGTTGATGTGCTAATGCGAGGAACATGTATGTCTTATTTGCTAGAAACCTTGCAAACAGAGAAATGATTAAACTGCACAGGATAGGCACTAGGCTCAGCCCCACAACCCTGTTAATTGCTTAATATGGTATCGTGTGTAACAGATTCTCTCTGCCATGGTAAGGGGCTCTTTGTTGGGCACTTAGCCCAGTAGCAAACACAAGCTGGTTCAGCTTTGCAGGGCCCGTGGTACAGTGCAGGGGGGCTTCAATGTCTTCCAAGAGATTGCTTCCAAACAAAGTTTCTGCCTGTATTCTAAACCAGGGGGAGGTTTCTGATGGGAATTCTCGTGGATAGAAGGGGCTGCATGTTCTCAGATAGTGAACAGCAATAGCCCACTCATGCTCTGCAACAGCAGTTGTGGCTGCAGCATTGAATTGATCTCTAAATTGTGAGAGACTCTGAAGGTGCAAATCCTACCCCTGGCAGCCCCTGGGGCCACTTTAAGGCCTCTGTTTTACTTAAACTTGAGCAACCTGCTAATGCACAGTGAGACCTGTCACCTGGCCTTAGACTATTACCACATTTCC
The DNA here is from genome assembly GCF_024509145.1 of Vidua macroura. Taxonomy (NCBI): domain Eukaryota; kingdom Metazoa; phylum Chordata; class Aves; order Passeriformes; family Viduidae; genus Vidua; species Vidua macroura. The sequence goes on from NC_071576.1 coordinate 13,942,546, forward strand.
TTGATGTTTTCTTTAGCCATTGCCCAGACCCCTCTCGATACGTGCAGAAATTGAGGTACCGTCACGCAGTGTGAAACCCCTTTATTCTGGCACAAGAGCAACAGAGCTTTGAAGTTCTTCAAAGCAGCATGAACACATCATGTTAGTGGAGAAGCCAACAAAGTGTCTCCCGGGCCGACAGTGCACCCGGAGCTGCGTTCCCTGAAAGGCAGTGGGGCTCTCCGCGAGGTGCGAGCCCCCAGAGAGCGCACGGAAGATGCGCTGGGATGAAGAGGAGGGTGCGCGCCCCGACCCTGCCGCAGCCTCGCCGAGCGCTGCCCTGCGTGCGGCAGGGCTGCAACCCGCGGCTGCATTGCTGCAAACACTGCATCCTCCTGCTGGGAGCGTGCTGCCTCTGCTGCCAGGCTTGGGACTGAAGCGAAATTTAATTAAACTCTCTTCCCAGCGAACGGGAAGGTGAGGCAAACTTCGAGCTGGGTATCATGCACAGCTCTTGCTTGCGGATGTGTTACGCACAGGCACACACAGGCAAAGTCACACTCACCTGGGGGTCACGCAGCAGTAACACCGACACTCCATCTGCTTACCAAGAAAGCCAACATAGTGTTAAAAAGCAGCCAGGATGCTCAGACCAGATTGGACTTTAGACAGGAAATTATCTTTTCAAATTTTGGTTGAACGATAAGAAGCTTTTAAAACTAAAGAAATGAATGATGTATGCAAAGCTGTACTTGAAATGATTCTGGTGTTGCAAATTGCCATGCTCTTACTGTGGAGCTGATGAAAATAAATGAAGCTCTGCGTTGCTGGGCTTTTTCCTCCCCCTTCTAATAAATGAAATGAAAAAGCCCCATTATTGAGCCACCTGCTTCAAATTCCTAATTGTGGTAACTGAATTCTGAAATTATTTGTTAGCTGTGTAATATCACATGCATTAAAAATACTGAGAGGCTATTAAGTTCTTTAAAACCCAGCACTGGATAAAAAGGTGCAGCTATCTTCAGATTTTTATTTCCATGAAATAACTTTTCCAGTGGAGAAATATGTTCAAATCCTACAAGTGCATCCTGAAAAAATCCCTTTTAATTTACCAGTTAGAGAAGCTGCAAAGTAAAATGGACCCAGGAGAGGTCCATTGGCATATTTAAATATTTTTAAATAGTGCTGTATGCCATGCTGTTCATATTTTTCTAGCATATAAATATAAATATTTCAGAAGACAATAGAAATCACATGAAATATAAATGTAATATTTCTAATGAGCAGGTGAGTGAGTGTACATGTGTCTCTGAAGTGTCTCACAGTATGCCTGAACTATTGCTGCATGTGTGTATAAAGCATCTCATTTAATTCCTAACAGTTTCTCATTTTAATAATGTTCCAAATTAGATGTCTATGTATACATTTTTTACAAATTAAAAAAAAATATAATTATCAGGACAAGCTAGAAAGAGTTGTTCTTGAAATATATTTTTAATCAAAATAGTGTTTCTAGTTGAAACTCATTGTTTTGATCTTTTTATATGAAAGGACTGGAATCTGTAAAAAAGATCTTCTGCCAAAAGTTGTTCCACACACATCCTATAAGGTCTTTTTTTTTTCTCCCCACAAATACAAATATGGATAATACAAATATATACACACGCACAAATTTCTAGACTAGATGCAACCATTTCTCTTAGATTAACTTCTTATATGTAAAATCTCAGCACAGAAATGAGTAAAGGGTTAAAACAACAATCTCAGAATTCAAGTCAGCTGTGACAATATTCAGCACATTGAACTGCTGAAATCTACATGGAATTAGACATCCCTTTGCCCATCGAACCAAAGTAACTGGTTTGTTATTACCTTGCATAAGCAGTATTTTCGAGGCCAGGGCACAGGAAGAAAAGGGAGTCTATTGCCTCACGCTTATCACAGGCAGCTCTGGCAAAGCTCGCCCACTTGCTGCCTTCCCCACTTCCCAGCCCTGGAGCCAGAAGTTACCGAGCAGCCTGAGACCAAATCCCAGTAACAACAACTCTCAGCTTTACGCTGGCACACAAAGGTGTCCTGTTGGCAGCAAAACCTGGCTTCATCAAACAAGAGGCTATTTCAAACACAAGTGCAAACACTTGGAATCTGAATATTTTTAAAAGCAACAACAGAACAAGAGGAAGGAAACAACCAAAGGGCTTTG